>NC_081361.1:62528552-62758552 GCF_030684315.1 Stegostoma tigrinum | reverse complement strand
CTACAAATCATCACTCAAACCCTAAGTACACACACTGACTCTCTCTCTCCCCCCACCATACACAGGTACATACACACAGGGTTATCTACGGAGTGAATCTGTATTTGCAGATACATTTTACTTTTTCAAAAAGCACACAATTTATAGACACTCAATGTGGCATTTTATACATTCTTACTTCAGAATTAAACCAGTCTGACTGCCAACTAAAATACAAACATGTTCTAAACAAGGCCTCACATCTAACATGCATTGTCTGACCTACAATATTACCTCTTCTTTACACTGATAAAACCTTTAGTTCTCTTAGGCAATGACTTGAAATAAATTCACGAATTTACACATATATGTATTAATCAACTAAAACCTTCTAACTGATTAAAGATTTAACAGCATCTTAAGTTTGTTTAGTACATCCTCAGCAATGGTATGACCTTTTGATCTTTTACTTATAAATTCCATGTCTGATACCACCTGTTTCACAAACATTTGAGGGAGCCAAGCTTCAAAAGCTTGTGTTTTCAAATAAACCTATTGGACTATAACGTAGTGTCGTGTGATTTCAGACCTTTTCCACCCCAGTCCAATACCTGCACATCCAAATCATGATTTCCATGTTATATAAATACTTGAAGACACTTGATAAAATAAATGAATTCATTTAAAGTTCTTACCTACTGCATGATGTTGACAAAAATCTCCATAATATCCAGGAGAGCAAATACAAAGAAATCCAAGACTACTGGAGGGATACGAAGTACAAGTGCCTTGGTTCAGGCAAGGTGCGAAATCACAGTCAAGTTGTTCTTTAAATATTGAAACAAAAGTAAATATTAGGATATCTATGCAAACATATAAACCTCATTTCCTATGGCATGTTATGGGTCTGATATAACCACAGAGGTTAAGATAAGTAATAGACAATGTGCAATCAGGATACATGGTTTCAGATGATGTAATAAGCTAAATTCTATTTTTATTAGAGAAAAGCTTCTAAACCTTACTTTTTCAGAGGCTCCATCCAATTTTATAAAATTCAATGTCACTTGGAAAACAGGACTTCCACTCTTAAAAATACTAGCAATGATTTAAAAATGTGAGCTTACTGGTTGAAGTACGACGGATACAAGGGCCTGTTTCACCTGTGTCGCTATGTCACTAATATGATTTTGTGGAAAGGGTCTAGGAACCCAGGGCAAACAAGTTACCAACTTACTAAAGACTAGTAAATGGCATTCAACAGGGTCAGAGACCTGCAAAGCAATTCTGGTAGCAGGAATTTACTGACTTTGAGGCAGGCTGGGAAATGGGCAATGTAGCTCATTCTAGCAACTCCTGCAGTACACAATGTTCTATAATTGATATTGATAGCTTTGGAGTTCTGCAATCCTGAAAACTGTAAATCTTGATTATTGTATGATTCTTGAATTTTGAAGGAAATTTCTCTTGAATATATTTAAATGCCCAGGATTATGGAGAAAGGTGGGTGGAAATATTTATAAGCTTGAATATCAGTACCAGTGTTCAGCATTAGAGCTTTTAAGATGGGCACAGGAACACTGAAAGTAACCTGTTCTTCAATAACATCACAGGGTGATGAATTAGAAGGAAGATCAACATTCATATTTGTTATGGACCAGACCAAAACTCTTCCAAAGACATAGTCAAGGCAGGGGCTCTGTTCCAAATGTAACTTGACTGGCTACACTACTGGCTTGAAACAAAACACACTTGAGAGTCTTAACTCTAGTTAAAATACAAACAGAAGAAATAATTGGTATAAATTTAACTCTTGGGAAATTTAACTGAAAAACAGATTATTTAACCACAAAACAGCAACTGTTGCAATACAGTAACATCCAATGAATACACCTTTGACGAAGGCAAAAACAATAAAACGGATCGTCACATATGTGATTCTGACAGCTAAAAGAGAACTCAAGCTTTCAGCTGTTTCAGAGAGCGAAAGCAAGACAGAGGGACAGAGAGACAGAGACGGAGAGACACAGACAGACCAACAGACAGACACAGCTTCCACAGCCAACTTTAAAACACCAACAACTGCTAAAAGGTAAACTAAAACCCTGGTTCCATGGGATCCTGGATCCACCCATTCATGCTGCTTCTATTGTTCCAATTTAAAGAAAAACCTAAGGCCTCACAAGCTGTTTATTCTATTGGATTGGAAAAAAAACAGGTCAACACCAATGGCTCAAAACCTCTCCTGAAAAATGGACAACATTCCCCTTAAAGTCATAGTATTGTCACAGCTACCCGCTAAAACCCCCAATGCACAAAGATGGCTTCATTTTTAAAATCCCTTAGCCTTACACTGATAGTACAGTACAATATACATACATTACATCGACTCTACACATCCAAATATTCAACACAACAGTCCATTTCAATCTGCTCCTTCTGCCTCCAAATACCTTTGACTTCCTTCTTCAAAGTCATGACAAGACTTTGGCAATTACATTCTCTTGTCCTGCTACACATATAATTTCCAAATTAGCTGGCTGTAACAATAAACTCCATCTAAACAGTCTCGTATATTTACCTTTAAATTTCTGCGAAAACACAAAACGGGTTATGATTGGTACATAAAATTGTCTCGAACACATTATTGGTGGTGTAAATGTTGAAATGTTGCACTGCCAACCCCAAACTCAAGGTCTCTATCTCAATTTTGGAACATTTCTTTTGACGAGTATTCAATTTTCTGGAAAAATACTCAATAGGTTTTCCTATATTCACATTGTCCTCTTACAAAAGTACAGCACCAACAGACACATCACTCACATCAATAGCCACCTTTGGGTAACGGCTCTGCATAATTGGATATGGCTAATACTAGGGCAGTGGCTACACAAGTTTCAGGCTATTAAATGCCTTCTGACATTCCTCCATGCACTGAAAATTTCTGCACTTCTTCAACCAGTCAGACAGTGGAGCAACCATACTGCTAAAATGTGACACAATTTTCTGATAAAAATGACTAAGTCACAGGAAACATAGTACTTCCCGCTTCATCAATGACAGGGGAGACTCCCCAGAAACCATTGTTTTCACATCCCATGGGGCCATCTGTCAATGTCCAAAGGAAGGCTGGGGAACACAGTTAGCCAGGTTTATGACCAAACCTGCCTCCCAAGTCAATCGAACAATTCTGATAGATGAACCAAATATTTCTTCCACGTGTGACAAAAAAATCACCAAATCATCTACGTATACCACACAATTGGGTAATCCGAAATGACTTGATCGCTTAATCTTTGAATTGTAGCTGGTGCATTTTCCTTACCAAATGGCATAACTTTAAACTGGTAAAGTTCATTTGCTATCACAAAAGTGAAAATTTCATTCACTGTTTTAGATAAAGATACCTGCCAGTATCCTTTGAGTAGGTCCAGCTTTGAATCCCACCTTCTCAACAGCCTTCCAGCCGTGGAATAGGAAACGAGTCAGATCTTGTAACTGCAGTGACCTAATCAACACTTAGGCATTTGGTACATTCTCATTTTAGCACCAGCACTATTGGTGAACTTTTTTTTAAGAATTCCTGTAATGTAGAAATAGGCCATTTGGCCCAATGAGTCTACAGCAACCCTACGAAAAACATCCCCGCTATCTCTGTAACCCTGCATTTCCCATGGCGAACGCAACGAACCTGTGGTTGATGGAACGGTTGCTGAGTGGCTAACACTGCAGCCCCAGAGCAACAGGTTCCGAGGATCGATTCCAGTCTTGGGTGGCTGTCATTGTGCAGTATGCGCATTTTCCTCACGTGTGTGTGTGTTTCTTCTGGGTGCTCTGCTTTCCTCCCACAGTCCAAAGATGTGTAGGTTAGGTGCATTTGCTATGCTAAATTGCCCATTGCAGGCTAGGTGAAATAGCCATGTGAAATGCAGGACTACAGGTATACGGTTGGAGCGTGGGCCCGGGGGGATGCCCTTTGAAGGGTCAGTGTGGCCTTGATGGGCTGAATGTCCTACTTCCACAAGGGATTCAATGATTGAATTCCATTCACCTCAACTCACTCCAATTATACCCCATTTGAGGATGCTTTCAATCTGTTTTGAACCTCTGCCAGTTTTTGAGAGTTTATTCTATAAGGATGATGCCTAATTGGAATAGCATTTCCTATATCTACATCATGTACAACCATGTCAGTACTTCCCAGCTTCTTCCCACATAGCTCTCCATGTGATTGTAATCACTCTTTCAGGTCAATTTGATTTTCTCAATTTATCAACAATTTCTCCCAATTTTTGAGAACTTTCTCATTATCCAACTTAATTTGTCGAATATCAAATGCTAATTTATCTGCGTTTTGTTCTTCATTCCAAGTTGTAACATGCACCACATTCACTTTTGCTTTCCTTCTCTATTAAAATACCGTTTTAGCATATTCATGTGATGATAAGCCCCCAACATGGTCTTTAAAGTTTGATGCCACTGTTCAAACAGGCCTTGCGATTCTGGAATGGTCGGTAGCAGATTCAAACTATTTTATTCCTAAATATCCAT
Source organism: Stegostoma tigrinum (assembly GCF_030684315.1). Classification (NCBI taxonomy): domain Eukaryota; kingdom Metazoa; phylum Chordata; class Chondrichthyes; order Orectolobiformes; family Stegostomatidae; genus Stegostoma; species Stegostoma tigrinum. The sequence goes on along the minus strand of NC_081361.1, from coordinate 62,754,022 downwards.
AAGTTCTTTGAATAATTTTGATGAAAAATTTGACTCTCGATCTGACTATATTTCTGCACGAAGTCCATATCTTAAGAAAAATTGAGTAACTCTTCTACAATCCTTCGAGCTGTAACACTGTATAACAGAATCGCCACTGGAAATCCAGTCAGCACGTCCATTACGGTCAACAAATACTGATTCCCACTTTGTGTTTTAGGGAGGGGTCCTACGCAATCAATTAAGACTCTTGTGAAAGGTTCCTCAAATGCTATAACAGGTATTAACAGTGCTGGTTATTATTACAGCCTGATATTTTTCTTATTACCGGACATGTATGACATGCCTCGCAAAATTCAACCATGTCTCTAGGCAGTCCAAGCCAATAAAAATGTCTTTGTATTTTGGCTTGAGTTCTCCTTACTCCCCAGTGACCTCCTGCTGGTGCCTCATGCACCACCTACAAAAATTCCTTTCTAAAATCCACCAGTAATGCAGTTTGATGAACTTCCGCTCATTTTTCATCTGCCTGAATATTTGATGGTCTCCATTTCCTCAATCGAGACTTCATTTTTAAGGTAGTAACATTCTGGGATACCCTTAGATGGTTCTTCTTTGTGTGCTTTTTGGTACAACTGCTTGATCTTTTCACCATTTTGTTATACCTGAACTAACCTCTCTGAACTTTGTCCTCCATCTATTCTTGTTTCTTCTCAACTGTTGATCAAACATAAATGAACTTCAACTTCCTTTCCCTTGTTCTTTGATGTCCCCTCCTGTTTCAACTTATGGCTTTGTGGCTCTGTTACCACATAATCAGGAAAAATCCCAGGATACAGTTATTGCAACATCTCTGTTGCCTGATTTTCCACTGGCTTTTCAACCACAGTCGACATCACTCCTACCTGATTCAGTATATTATTCCAGAGGATAAACTGCATCTCCAGTACAGACAGTTTCTTTATAACTCCTACCACCACTTCTCACTCGTTTCTCCAAGCTCACCCTATAAACTACTCTTCTCACCACGCAGTCCACATATTAACACCCTCCTGACAATACTGTTTCTAAAGTATATCCTGCAATATCTCCACAGAGGCCAATATCCCATCACCAAATCATCCTTTATTTATACGTGGGAAGTTCTTGACACTAATTCAGCTTCCTCAGAGCCAGCTCTCAGAGTGAACAGAACCTCCAACATTCCTGTTTAAATTTGGCAACCAGGGCTCCCTGACTGGACCAGATTAACAGCTCCTATCAGGGAGGTCATATTCTAGGAGGTCCACTTGGCTGACCTCATTACAATCACTACACATACCTCCTCAGCTCTCAGCAAAGGCTGACTTGGCTCTGTACCTCTTAAAATTTTAATTTCTTTACTGAGTCTTCCTGACACACATGACCAAATCTTACCCACACACATAAATTCTCTAAAGAGATCTGGGACCTTTTTTTAGCACCCCTGATCACGTTACACATTCTTTTGCAGCTCTTGAGCTTCCACTGGGATCACCTTTACCACTTCAATACATCTCACTGGCTTCCCAGTGCTTTTCTTAAACTACTAAAACTGTGACTTCAAATGTCCTACTTTATTACAGTGAAAACGCCTGACCATTTTACTTCTCCTCCCTCACTGACCCTACCCTCCCCCAAGTTTCTTGTTTAACCTTTAGTAAACTATCTTGACTATTTTCAATGAGATCTCCTTTTCTTTTACCACCTGACCATTTCTCTTTTCCCCTATTTCTATCCCTTACAGACTGAAATTGATGTCAAAAGTCAACCCTCAATTTATGAACTAACTCATAATTATCTGCTATTTCTGCCTCTGATCTTGCAGTCATAACTCTCTGCTCTTCCACAAGTTCTTATTTCTTGAAGAAGTGACTTTCGAACTCCTCCAAAATAACATTCTCTCTAACAATATCAGGGAGAAGCAATAGTCTAGCAGTATTATCACAAGCCTGTTGATCCAGAGACCCAGATAACTATATGGGGTTAACAATGTGTAGAGCTGGTTAACACAGCAGGCCAAGCAGCATCAGAGGAGCAGGAAAGCTGACGTTTCAGGTGTAGACCCTTCTTCAGAAACGGGAACTATATGGGGATGATATATCCCCATACATAATTATATGAGGACCTGGCTTTGAATCCTGACAAGGCAGATGGTGGAATGTGAACTCAATAAAATATTTGGAATTAAGAATCTAATGATGACCAGGAAACGTTTGTCAGGAAAACCCATCTGGTTCACTAATGTTCTTCAGGGAAGGAAACTGCCATCCTTATCTGGCCTAGCCTACATGAGACTCAAAGCCCACAGCTATGTGGCTGACTTGGAAATTCTGCGCAGTAAGGAATGGGCAATAAATGCTGCCTGGTCAGCAATGCCCTCATCCTGTGAACGGATTAAAACTAACATCTCTGATCTATTTTCAATGCCCTTATCCACCTGTCAAGGATATTTTATTTGATCCTTTCAAACTCTAAGTTTGACCAGAATCCCTCTTTAAATTCAGGAAGCATTGTCCATAGGCATCTGGTACTAGCTCGTATGGACTTAGGATAGCATTTTTCACATCATACTACCCAGATACCTCTTCTGATAGTAATGCAAATACCTCACTAGCTCTACCTTCTAATTTTGTTTGAAACAATAAAATCTATATTGTCACCGGCCATTTCAATGGTTTCACCACTTTCTCAAATGAAATGAAAAAGGCTTCAACATCCTTCTTGTCAAACATTGATAAAGCTTGAATATACGTATACAGATCCTCACCAAGCTTTTGGCTACAATGGATTTACTCTTCATCACTGCCACCATTACAACTCCTACCTCTGATCTTCGCCATTTTAAGTTGACTTTCCTCTCCATTTCCAATTTCACAAAAGTTTAAAAACTCTTTCTTCCTTTCTTCTGCTTTTAATTGTACCTCAAACTGTTTCATTTCCTTTTCATATTCAAGCTGTTTTAATTATTTTGCTGTTTGTTCCACTGCAATTATCTCTCCCTCTTTTGATTTTGCCTCTCTTTTCTTTTTGTTCTACCAGTGCTAATCTTTCTTTTTCTATTTCCGTTACCATAATTCAAGCCGCTTCATTTGCAAATGAATTTTAGTCATTTCCAATTATTCTCAGCGCATTCCTGTCAACTGTAAATTCAGAACTGTTGCTGCAATTATCTCCTCTTTCCTCACAGGCATAGGCAACTCCAACTTCAACTCGTCCACCAATTCCAAAAGCTTTGCCTTGCTCACTTTCTGTAAACTACCCGAAGTGACTTCTTCTACCCACAGGAAATTCTTCGTGACTGAAGGAGCCATTATTACACAAGGCACATCCTAATGAAACCAATCAAATGCAACACCCAAAATAAATCACCAACACTCACCACTCACTGTCTTTGAGTCCAATTATCCTAAAGCCATCAGGAATTAGAGATTTTGATCCCAAGATGAGCCCCCAATTTGTTTTGGACCAGGCCAAGATCCTGTAATGGAGTTAGCATAGACACTAAAGAGATAGCCTAGACACCAACTTTTATTCTATTTAAAGGCAAATGTAAGGTGCTGTGTCCAGATTTAATTTGATTGGTTTACACTATTTGGCTTTAAGCAAAGCACTTTATTCTTACCTCTAGTTAACGTACAAATAAAAGAAAGATGAATTGATATAACTAACTCGGAAAACTTATCAGAACAGTAGATTATTTAAATACGAAACAAATACTGTTCCAACATAGCAACATCCCATTCACACATGCTTGGTAGAGGCAGCTAGGTTCCACAGCCAACTTCAAAACATCAACTGCTGAAAGCTAAATAAAACAAAAACCTGGTTTCTACGGGAGCCTGAATCCACTAATTCATGCTGCGTCTCTTTAAAGTTCCAAATTTAAAACTAAAACTCCAAAGCCTCACAAGCTGTTCACTTTATTGGCTTGGATCAGACAGGATATAACTCAAAACTTCTCTCAAAAAAAGGCAAAATACACCTTTTAAAGCCATAGTATTGTCATGTGTTTCACCTTTCACAAATTGAGGGCAACCGAAGTGTTTTACAGCAAATTAAATACTTTAAGTTGGTCACTGTTGCAATGTAGAATATTCAGCAACAATGTTGAGCACAAGATCCTACAATGTTGAAATGTAATAATGACCAGATAATATATTTCAGTGACAGATACACTTGGGCCAATATTACATGAAAGATGAATCATCCATGCTTTGAATACCATACAGAAAATTCATAATTATAGAGACTAGATGGGCCTGTACCCCATATCCCTCTTCCACACTACTGAAAGTGTTACAGGGCTGAATAAGTGAACATGCATTCAGAACAGCCTTTCTTCAGTCCTGGAGCTCAATCACAGAATCCCTACAGTGTGGAAACAGGGCCTTCAGCCCAACAAGTCCACACTGACACTCAGAGCATCCCATCCATAGCCATTTCCCTTTAAGGCCCCCAAATCTAGGCATCTCTTGAACATTACAGGCCATTTAACATGGCCAAACCAACTAACCTGCAGATCTTTGGATTAGGGGAGGAAACTCACACAGACACAGCGAGAATGTGCTAACTCCACACAGAGAGTCATCTGAGGGTTGAATTGAACCTGGGTCCCTGGTGCTCTGAGGCAGCTGTGCTAACCACTGGGCCAACATGCTGGCCAAGTTCATTCTGAAGTTCTGTTCTGAAGGAGGATCACTGGACCCGAAATGTTAATTTTAATTTCTCTCTCAGGATGCTGCCAGATCTGCTGAGTTTTTCCAGCAATTTCTGGTTTTACTTCTGATTTCCAGCATCCACAGCTCTTTTTGTTTTTTGTTGAGTCTATAACTTTTAAAATTGAGACAACGATCGACCAGGGACTAACTGTAATCAGTGAGAGCAGATGTGATATGCACTGCAACCTAAGTCAAGAATCAGGCAAAGTGTTGGATCCAAAAATGGAATACTGCAGCAAAATACTGCAGATGTTGTCAGAAAGTCTTGAGAAGGCTGTTTAAATAACATAGGATCATTGGCTTTGTAAACAGAAATATGGGAGTACAAAAGCAAGGGAGTTATACTAAGCTCTTCCAAAATACTGGTTTGTCCCCAGTTGGGTATTGTGTCACACTATGAGCTTGAAAGAAGGATTTTTAAGGACTTTTTAAAGAAGCATACAGAGGAGATTTACTGGAATGGTAGCAGAGGAAGACAGAGTTCAGTTATGGAGAATCAGAGAAATTGTGGTTGTTGTTCTTAGTGTGTACAAGGTTCAGAGATTTGATAGATTTTGTGGAATGCAAGGACTGTATCAACTGTCCACTCAGAATACAATTGAGAGGACGGTGGTGAGACGCTTTCTTGAACTTCTGTAGTCCAAGTAGTACAGTGCAGATAGGTAGGGAGTTCCAAGATTTTGACCTGGGATGGGTGTTATATCTCCAAGTTAAGACATTCTGTTACTTGGATATAACGTGCAGATCATGATTTGTCTCCCAGAGGGGAAGTGGTAGATGGAGGTACAGTTACAACATTTAAAAGACGTTTGGAAGGGTACAAGAACAGCAGAAAGTTTAAGAGGGATATGGGCCAAATGTAGGTAATTGGGATTGGTTTCTTTTGGGAGACTTGGTTGGCATGGATGAGTTGGTCCAAAGGGTCTGCTTCAGGGCTCTATGACTCTATTTGTCTGCTGAACTTATTCCTGTAAGTGAAAGAGGCCATAGTTTTGTCAATGATATTACTACCACTCTGAGCGAGTGGTGGAATCAGTTTAAACCTGAAACAGTGGATAAAAGGAAGCTGCTTTATCATGGCTAGTACTGATCTTTTTGTGTTGCTGGAACTACACTGGTTCAGGCAGGTAGAGACGACTCCATCATATTCCTGACGTGTACCAACCTCTAATGTGCTCTTGCAATCACAGTATTTATACAGATGGACTATTTGTCATTGATCAACGTTTTCCTGCTGAGGATGTTGATGTTGAGAAATTCAGCAATGGTAAAAAAAATGCATATCTGCAATTTTAAACATATTTTTAATGAGCTCCACACTTGAGAATTCCATCACTTTGTGGGGGTTCTCAGGAACAAAACCCTTGCGGATATGCAAGAATGATTGTAATTCCAAAGAAAGAAGGTGTGCATTTCAAATGCGATCTGCGTAGTGAAGATCGTGTTTGGAAGATGCTGCTCAAGAAGCCTTGATGAGTTGTTGCAGTGCATCCTGTAGGTTGTACACACAGAGCAAATGTTGAAGGTGGTAGTGGATGGGGGTCCCAACTGTTAAGATTGCCCTGTCCTGGATGTCTCTAAAGATTTTCAGCATTGTTGCAAGTGCACTCATGTTGCCAAGTGAAGTGCATTCCATCGCTCTCCTGACTTGAGCTATATGGACAGACTTTGGGGAGCAAGGTGAGTGACTTGCCACAGGATTCCGAACTTCTGATCCAGTATTTATATTGTTGAGAATGCATGTTTACAATTTAGGAAGGAGAGGCTGAACGAACTGGGACTTTTCTCACTGGAGCACAGGAGGCCGAGGAGTGACTGTACAGAGGTTTATAAAATCATGAGGGGCATAGGTAAGGTCACTAGCAGAGATCTTTTCCAGAGGGTTGGGGAGCTCAAAACTAGAGGGCATAAATTTTAAGGTGAAAGAAGAAAACTTTAAAAACGGCCTGAGTGGCAACATTCACAAACAGTCAGTGGTTTGTAAATGGAATGAACTGCCACAGAAAATGGGAGCTGCAGGTTCAGTTATATCATTTTAAAGACAGATGGACATGAATAGGAAAGGTTTAGAAGGTTATGGGCCAAATGCAGGCAAATGGGACGAGTTTAGTTTGGGAAACTTGGTTAGCATGGACAAGTCGGATCAAAGAGCCTTTTTCCACGCTATATCACTCAGAGTCATAGAGTTGTACACTAAGGAAATGGACCCTGCAGTCCGAGATAATGGGAACTGCAGATGCTGGAGAATCCAAGGTAACAAAGTGTGAAGCTGGATGAACACAGCAGGCCAAACAGCATCTCAGGAGCACAAAAGCTGACGTTTCGGGCCTAGATTGGTCATCAGAGAGGGGGATGGGGAGAGGGTTCTGAAATAAATAGGGAGAGAGGGGGAGGTGGACCGAAGATGGAGAGAAAAGAGAGGTGGAGAGGAGTGTATAGGTGGGGAGGGCATAGGTCAGTCTGGGGAGGATGGACAGGTCAAGGAGGCAGGATGAGGTTAGTAGGTCGGAAATGGAGGTGCATCTAGAGGTGGGAGGAGGGGATAGGTGAGAGGAAGAACAGGTTAGGGAGGCGGGGACGAGCTGGGCTGGTTTTGGGATGCAGTAGGGGGAGGGGACAAGCTGGGCTGGTTTTGGGATGCAGTGGGGGAGGGGGAGATTTTGAAGCTGGGGAAGTCCACATTGATACCATTGGGCTGCAGCGTTCCCAAGCGGAATATGAGTTGCTGTTCCTGCAACCTTCGGGTGGCATCATTGTGGCAATGAAGGAGGCCAGTGATGGACATGTCACCTAAGAAATGGGAGGGGAAGTTAAAATGGTTTGTGACATGGAGGTGCCGTTGTTTATTGCGAACCGAGCGGAGGTGTTCTGCAAAGCGGTCCCCAAGTCTCCACTTGGTTTCCCCAATGTAGAGGTAGCCACATCGGGTACAGTGGATACAGTATACTACATTGGCGGATGTGCAGGTGAACATCTGCTTAATATGGAAAGTCATCTTGGGGCCTGGGATGGGGGGTGAGGGAGGAGGTGTGGGGGCAAGTGGAGCACTTCCTGCGGTTGCAGGGGAAGGTGCCAGGTGTGGTGGGGTTGGAGGGGAGTGTGGAGCGGACAAGGGAGTCACAGAGAGAGTGGTCTCTGAGGAAGGCAGACAAGGGTGGGGATGGCAAAATGTCTTGGGTGGTGGGGTCGGATTGAAGATGGTGGAAGTGTCGGAGGATGATGCGTTGTATCCAGAGGTTGGTGGGGTGTGTGAGGACGAGGGGTATTCTCTTAGGGCGATTATTGTGGGGACGGGGTGTGAGGGATGTGTTGCGGGAAATGTGGGAGACACGGTCAAGGGCGTTCTTGACCACTGTGGGGGGGGCAGTTGCGGTCCTCGAAGAACACGACCATCTGGGATGTGTGGGAGTGGAATGCCTCATCCTGGGAGCAGATGCGGCGGAGGCGAAGGAATTGGGAATGGGGATGGAATTTTTGCAGGGGGTGGGTGGGAGGAGGTGTATTCTAGGTAGCTGTGGGAGTCAGTGGGCTTGAAATGGACATCGGTTTCTAGCTGGTTGCCTGAGGTGGAGACGGAGAGGTCCAGGAAGGTGAGAGATGTGTTGGAGATGGCCCGACTTTGGTCTGACTTGTCCTTGCCAACCAGTAATACTTTTCAGGTACCCATTCAGATCGCTTTTAAATGTTGTAGTTGTACCAACCTCCACCACTTCCTATGACAGCTCATTCCACACAGGCACCACCCTCTGTGTGAAAAAGTTGCCCGCTCTACTTTTGGACATGCCTATCCTAGGAAAAAGACCTTGGCTATTCACCCTATCCAGCCCCTTCATGATTTTATAAACCTCTATAAGGTCACCCCTCAGCCTTCAACGCTTCAGGGAAAATAGGCTCAATCTACTCAACTTCTCCCGATTGCTCAAACCCTCCAACCCCAGCAACATCAGTGTAAATCTTTTCTAAACCCTTTCAAGTTTCACAACATCTTTCCTATAGCAAGGTGACTGGAAATGAATGCAATATTCCAAAAATGGCCGAACCAATGTCCTAAACAGCTGTAACATGACATTCCAACACCTTTATACAATGCACTGTCCAATTATACAAGCATACCCAATGCCTTTTTCACTATCCAACACTCTGTAAATCCACTTTCAGGGAACTATGAACACCAAGGTGTCTTTGTTCCCCAGGACTCTACAATTAGGTAAAAGTCATACGCTGGTTTGCCTGACATAAAATGTAACACCTCGCATTTCTCTAAATTAAATTTCATCTGCCACACCTCAATCCATCTGATCAAGATCCCACTGTACTCTGAAATGACCTTTACTGTCCACTGCACCTCCAATGTTAGTGTCATCTGCAAAATTAATGACCATATCTCCTATATTCACATCAAAATCATTTAATTTAAATTACAAACAACAGTGGACCCGGCACCAATTCTTGTGACACACCACTGGTCACAGGCTTCCAGTCCAAAAAGCAACGCTCCATCACCACCCTGTTTTCTACCTTCATGCCAATTTTGTATCCAAATTGCTAGAGACATGGGCCGGCTTCTTCTCGTAGGCCAGTTTCTCAGGCCAAGCAGCTCTTCCTCGGTGTTTCTGTCCCCACAGAGGGATGGACAAGTGCTTAAGAGTCACTGTGCAGGAGAATCTGCCAGGCTGGCATCCCTCTGATTCCAACATAGACTCTTCCTTTTCTGATGAGTACAGCCAGAGGTCTGAAATCATGCCGGGGAGTCTGTCTTAGAGCTCTAGCTGTCTATGGTTCCTTGTGGCTTGGCTCTCCTACTGTCATTTCTCATGCACTGTCACGAACAAAAGCAAGGAAAAAGGGCCATGGAGGCGGCTTGTGCTCTATCTCTTGCTCATATACACACACACACACACTCTACTTGTGTGCTTACTTTCCCCACAAGGTGATCTTCTGTCTGCTTGTCAGCGGATTTACATTTTAGTGACTCCGCATGTATCCACACCTCCCTCCACCATCCCCTGAAAGTCAGGACAAGCCCTCAGTATGCCCATGGTTCATGGCGAAAGAGAGCAATCAGTTGTGTGTGCAGTGGTGTGTGAGCCCAGCACATGCTGTGTCTCTCCCATCGCCTTATTCAGTGAGAATTTGTCACTTCATTGTTTGCACCCCCACAATCCCCGTGTGGGTTCTTTGTTATCTGCTTGTCTTTGTAGATTCAGCTAGCTGGTTGATCCTGCCAGCAGCATATGCTTGTCTCAAAGATTAAACCACGCATGTCTAAGTACACATGATGATACAGTGCAACTACGAATGGCTCATTAAATCATTTAAGATTCATTAGATTGCTCCAATTGTTACTTCGATAACTGTGGTAATTCTACCGCTAATACACACAAACAAGAGGATGTGTGCATTCATCAGACCAAAACCAATCCGGACTCGTTTGGCTGCTTTGGTGACTCAAGATAACCTTGGGCAGATCGCAAGTTCTTGTGACGGTGATGACGCTATGACCATGAGGAAGTGGAACACAGAACTATTAAGAAAAAGTTATCAATGATTTGAAGGTAATTCCTAGGAATTTAACAGCATTGTGAGCTGCGATCTGCTAGTTAACTTTGGAAAGGTGCAAATAAAGGTTTAAAGGGAGAAATGACTCTTATCGCCTTGAATACTGAAACAATTTAAGAAATGGTGCCTATGTGAAGGTTGCCTAGCAACACTGTTCTGGAGATGATTGCTCTTTTCTCAGTGGACGCCTGGGCTAAGTCAACAGAAAAATGATCCACAGCCTGCAGTAAGCAAGACTCTCTCTCTCTCTCTCCATCCCCTCTCCGAAAACCACACCGCCCCCCATAAAGTAAAAACCTTAAAGCAGAACCAGGTAAAACAATACGTCTCACTGCCAGGTATTTCTGGGAACCTGAGAATATTCCAAATCTCAGTATATTTATCTACCTCACAAAGCCTAAAAGTTGAATTCTTACTTCTATTCAAAGACTCAAGTCTAAATGACTTTCCATCTGAATTTAAGACTGGTCTCAAGATCTTCCATCCCTCTACAAAGGTCAGCATTTTGAACTCTCTGAATTTGGGAACTATGAAAAGTCATCCTAATTTATCCTTTGAATTCAGACCCATAGTGCACGTGTCTTTTTTTGCCTTTGGTTTATTTTGTTTCTTAAAACCTTATCTCTGCAGAGCTGTGTTTTCTTGTTGGTCATGTGAATGTGCAGAAATGCATAAGGATCCAACTGACATCAGCTATGGCAAGTGTTATGATTGTATCATTTAATTTTTGTGTCTTTAAAAACTGTGGGCTACAAAGGAGAGAAAAAAACTTTTTTTTGAGAAGACAGTGACCGACCTGGATAGCTGCGTAATTTTACAGCAAGGAATTTGATACCTGTTGTGAATCAATTGTGAATACGGGTTTCAAAAATGAGCAGAGAATCAAGAGTCAAGATATTGTTTACAAATGAAGCTGATTGGTTCTCAACTAACTGAGCAGGTTGGAATTGAAAAGCAGTGGTGTAAAATTTCTCCTTATTCCCATAACTTAAAATATCATAAACCCTTTTTCTTTCACCATTATCATTTATTTAACCACAAGTTGTGAGAGCATGGAATGCGTTGCCAGCAGCAGTTGTGGAAGCAAGGTCATTGGGGTCATTTAAGAGACTGCTGGACATGCATATGGTCACAGAAATTTGAGGGTGCATACATGAGGATCAATGGTCGGCACAACATCGTGGACTGAAGGGCCTGTTCTGTGCTGTACTGTTCTATGTAAAATATAAGCCAGAAATGAAGGCTATTCAATGCTTTTGATTCTCTTATTTGGTATTCATAAAAAAGGTTTAGTTTGCCTGGTGATTACCATGCTCACTGACATCACTGCTGCTGGATGCCCAGTGATCTCCTTGACTTGCAACCAGTGTTATGACTCACTGGACCAGTGAACTGGAAATCAAGACCAGCAATTCCCACAGTCATCACAAAAGCTAAAGCTACTATAGAGTATGCAAAGGTCCTGTATTTATCTGACCCTTCAGATTCATTTTGACACAAAGCATGAATCAGGTTTCTGTACTAAAAAAGAAACACTTTTTTTACTCACTTGTGGGATGTGGCCATCATTGTCTGGCCAGCATTTATTGCCCATCCCTAGTTGCCCTTAAGAAGGTGGTGGTAAGCTGCCTTCTTGAACTGCTGCAGTTTACGTGCTGTAGGTTGACCCACAATGCCCAAAGGGAAGGAATTCCAGGATTTTGACCAAGCAACAGTAAAGGAACAATTGTATATTTCCAAATCAGGATGGTGAATTGATTGGAGAGGAACTTGCAAGTGATGCTTTCCCAAGTATCTGCTATCCTTGTCCTTTTACATATAGGTAGGTTTGGAAGGTGCTGTCTGAGGATCTTTGGTGAATTTCTGCAGTGCATCTTGCAGATAGTCCATGTTGCTGCTACTGCTTTTTGGAGAGAGAGGTGGAGATAGAGGGAATGGACGCCTTTGGATATGGTGCCAACTAAATGTGCTGCCTTGCCCTAGATGTTATCAACGTTTTTGAGGACAGTTGGAGCTGCACCCATCCAGGCAAGCAGGGAGCATCCCATCACATTCCTGGCTTGTATCTTGTAGAAGGTGAATAGGCATTGGGGAGTCAGGAGATGAGTTACTCACCACCGCATTCCTAGTCTTTGACCTGCTCCTGTAGTCAGTGTTTTTGTGGTGAATCCAGTTCAGTTTCTGGTCAACAATAATCTGAAAGATGTTGACAGTGGGGATTCAGTGATGGTAATACCACTGAATTTCAATGGGTAGTAGTGAGTTTGTCTCGTATTGGCGATGGTCACTTCCTGGCATTTGTGTGGCAGCAATGTTACTCTTCACTTGTCAGCCCAAGCCTGGATGTTGTCTAGATCTTGTCGCAATTGGACACAGATGCTTCAGTATCTGAGGAGTCCTCAATGATGCTGAACATATGCTATAATCAAACATCCCCACTTCTGCCCTTATGCTGAAGAAAAGGTGGCAGAGTGGCGCAGCAGGAGTATGTTGGGCCCATAACCCAGGAGGTCAGTGGATCAAAACCATCCTCTGCTATTTGCACGTTGCTGTTACTGCTGTTAAGTGTCCATGTGTTGTGCCTGTCACAGTGTTACCACAAGTGATTAGACTCCAGCCACTGAAAAAATAGGTTTTGGGGCAGAGGGGAACATCTGGAAAGATAGTTCAGTAGTCTTTCGCCACAGGTTATGTGGCTGAGATGACTTTTATGATTCTTCTATTGGCCAACACATTGCTTCAGTTGTCTTTCTCCAGATGCTTCCACTAGTTACTAAGAATCACAAGATGGCGGGTTCCCTTACAAATTCTCTGACTAATCATTTGGCCCTCAAGCCTGCACTGCCACTCAACAAGATTGCAGCTGATTTGACTGTAGCTTCAACTTCACCGTTCTGTCTACTTCACACAACTTTGGTTCACTTGTAGATGAAAAATTTGTTTAATACAATCTTTATTATAGTTGAGAACCAAGGTTCCAAGGTTCTATGGGGTATAGAATTCTGAAAGTGAAGGACCCTCAGAGAAGAAATTCCTCAAGTTCATCTTAAATGGTGAGATAACATATTCTGATACTGTGCCCCCAGTTGTCAATTTCCTCCAGGAGTGGGAAGCATCATCTTGGCATTGAAACTGTCAAATCCTCTTACAACATTATACATTTCAATGAGATTTGTTTTCTAAACTCCAATGAGTATAAGTCAAATAACGTGCAAGCTCTCCCAGGAATCCCAGGAACCAATAAACTGCAAGCTCTGAATTTCCTCCAATGCAATTCTAGTCTTTCTTGAATAATGAGACAAAAGCTGTGTGCAGTAATCTAGGTACAGTCTCACCATATCCCGTATAGTCGTAGCAGACTTCCTCTATTCTGACTGACACCCTATGCAAAAAAGCCAACATTCCTTCTGCCTTCCTAATCACCTGCCATATTTGCACACTGCAAATCACACCTTACAACTGCTTTTTCTTTTAGGTTTAAAGTTGATTTTGACTACAGAACAGAGAGAACACTCCTGAGCTAGGGAAGAACTAAACACTCTCTGTTTAACTTGTTTCCAGCTACAAGCTAACAAGATAACAAAGTGTGAAGCTGGATGAACACAGCAGGCCAAGCAGCATCTCCGGAGCACAAAAGCTGACGTTTCGGGCCTAGACCCTTCATCAGAGAGGGGGATCACCTGTCCATCTTCCCTGGACTGACCTATCCCCTCCCTACCTCCCCACCTATACTCTCCTCTCCACCTATCTTCTTTTCACTCCATCTTCGGTCCGCCTCCCCCTCTCTCCCTATTTATTACAGAACCCTCTCCCCATCCCCCTCTTTGATGAAGGGTCTAGGCCCGAAACATCAGCTTTTGTGCTCCTGAGATGCTGCTTGGCTTGCTGTGTTCATCCAGCTTCACACTTTGTTATCTTGGATTCTTCAGCATCTGCAGTTCCCATTATCACTGATCCAGCTACAAGCTGTTCAGTTACCTGATAACTGATCACACACTTGTTGGTAGGCAACAGGTCTGTGTCATTAATAACTGGTCACCAGTTCATAGACCAACTATCTTCATGTTGCCGAAATTGGCTGCATCGTACACTCCCTAGCTCCAAACTGTCTTCAACTCAAACTTCAACTACTGATTGATCAAATAATTGTTTAAATAATGCTTGGTATGGGTGCCAGGTTACTTGCATTCAAAACATAATGCCACCCCTTCAAACACTGGTTTTAAAACACTTGTTTTTAATTTCATGCCACAATATTTAAAAAGCACAAAAAAAATTCAGTCTTTAACACCAGATTTAAATTGCTGCTGGAGAGGGGAAATCCACACCATGGAAATTGGAAAGAATTTTGTGAGTAAATGGACAGTAGTAGCTTTCATTATTGTTTTAAAATCTATTTAATTTTTAGTACTGTCTTTTGTCCAAAGCCCAGGATACACATCAAGATGGCACACAGTTTATGCCACACTGGAGACAGGTGAAGAGTTTTAGAAAAAATTGGAAGTCATGCAATTCTCTCTGCAATAAAACCAATAAAGATCTTAGTGTTAATACTCAATTTGACTCATTACTATACATCAAATGTAATAATATGGTGGTTATACAATGCAATTTCCATAATATTGAAGTATTATATCCATTATCCAAGATATGTACTGCAGTAGAAATCAGGAAATAAAAGAATTAATGACAGCACATCAGCACTTCTCTCTCAGTCCTGTCATAAAATATGGTCTCACTGTAAGCATGTGAGACTTTAGTGTCAACATTGTACTGAACCAGATTAATTTAGTATTTACGAAGCGGCAGAAAATCTCAACCGAAGATGGTTACAATGTACCAACCAAAAGCAGCAAGCAAGAATGAAAATGAATCACCACAAAATCAAAATTAAGTGAACAGTAATAGCTACCATTCATACAAAAATGAAACCTGAATGATTATTGTTTTGAATTACCAATTTAAAATAACTAGTTGAAACTTACAAAACAACTTAATACTTGTTCACACTATTATAATCTTAGAAGCAAAGTAAATACTCATATAAACACTATAAATACTCACCATTATTCATAGTTAGTTACTCACAGAATAATGTAAATCTAGATATTTTGACAAGAGTAACAGAACCCAAATCCATGATTGGGAGCAAATCAATTCCAAAAGGTGCAATAAAGACTTATACAGTAAAACAAAATTTGGATAAGTGCTGAAAATTCAAAGCACCATAAAGTTGATGCCTTTAGCCCTTCGCACAGCACTGTAATTACAGCAATAAAATGTTGTGGGCACTGCAGGGTTATCAGGCTTACAGTACCATGTAGGGTGCTAGTTTTATGGGGTTCATGATCAGTTACCTAACATAGATAGTCAACAACTTATTGCCACTTTCTGATAGTTTGAAGAGAGGCAGCACTTTAGGCATGGTGCAAGTTAATTAGGCAAAGAACTAAAACATACGATCCATGACAGGTGAGAACACTTTACTGATAATGGAACGATTATGGATGGAAGAAGAGGCAGCACACTCCCATGTCCCAACTGGCTTGTTGTCTTCTTTGGCACTCTCTGATATTCTGTGGTCTCAGTTCCAGCAGTCTTTGTTCTTCTCTTGATCTTCCTGGTCTTTCCCTCAAGAGCCATGTGGCGTGACTCCGACGATCTTCTTGCCCCTTACCCTTCCGTCCCTGTTACTACAGCTGATTTTGGAGACTGACAATCAATGCTTGAAAGTTAGTTTCATTCCTTCTAAGATCAAAACTTCTTACTTTTGATATACTGCCTTAATATTGGAATAGGTGCGACGCCTAATAAATCTTTGATGTGAATCAATACTTCATGATTCTTATGACTGCTCCTCTGTTTTCATCAGGAGATTCGCTTGCATTTACAGAAGGCTAGTTACTGATGTGACACAGTTAGACCAGATGTCATGCTACACTGGAAATATCAAACATAGAATGCTGAGTTAACACAGGTTTAAGGGGCAATCCAATTCCCAACCAGAGTGAAAAGAGGCTATGGTAGCTTTTTAATCATTGTCTCATAACAACAGCCATAAGTCCAAGACATTCTCTGAAATGCAGAATTTTCCATTCAGCAGATTAAGTCATTAAGAGTTTAGTGTCTAAAAAGAATGAGGTCCATACAAGAGGAGCATGTTTTGTCTCATTAGCAGAAGGGGGGATCTGACTGTTGTTTCCAGGAACACATAATCTAATGTAAACTAGTCAAAAGTTAGGAATATAATTTTTTCTTGAACATATTGCGTCTGATTTATTTTCGTTCAGACATGTGTTAATTTGTGTTATGTAGAAAATCTCCATCCATTCCCCTGCTGATCTCAATTTAAAGAATATTTTGATTGTGTTTCCTCAAAATGTGGGGGACAGTATTTCTGAGTTAAACATTCCAGTAATAAAAATTCTTAGAATTTTTTAGATTTTTTAAATTCAGAGAATGGCTAGTTACACATGCATCTTAAATTTTATGAAACATTACCTTTTTTCCCCAATGACGTTTAAAGTTATTTTCCTTGTTTTTTATACATTTCCTCATGAGGCATGAATCATATAAAACTCATTAATTTCGAGTTTTAAACTTTGTGCAAATCACAGATATTGAATTCAGCTTCAAAAGCATGAACATTGCCTGCACGGCCTGAACTTAACTCTGTTTCTTTCAGGAGAAAGCCATTTGGCCCTCGAGCCTGCACTGCCACTCAACAAGATTGCAGCTGATTTGACTGTAGCTTCAACTTCACCGTTCTGCCCGCTTCACACAACTTTGATTCCCGTAGATCAAAAATCTGTTTAATACAATCTTGATTATAGTTGACAACCAAGGCTCCAAAGTTCTATGGGGTATAGAATTCTGAAAGTGAAGGACCCTCAGAGAAGAAATTCCGCCTCAAGTTCATCTTAAATGGTGAGATAACATGTGCCCCCAATTGTCGATTTCCTCCAGGAGTGGGAAGCATCATCTTGGCATTGAAATGGTCAAATCTGTCAAATCCTCAATGAGATTCGTTTTCTAAACTCCAATGAGTATAAGTCAAATAATGTTCAAGCTTTCCCAGGAATCCCAGGAATCAATCGATTGCAATGTCTGTATTTCCTCCAATGCAATTCTAGTCTCTGTTGAATAACGAGACAAAAGCTGTGTGCAGTAATCGAGGTGCAGTCTCACCATATCCTGTGAAGTCGTAGCAGACTTCCTCTATTTTGATTGATACCCCATGCAAAGAAGCCAACATTCCTTCTGCCTTCCTAATTACCTGCTGTATCTGCACACTGCTTTTTAAAAATTAATTTATGAGAATCCCTAAACTGTTCTGTACTGCAGAATTCTGCAGCCCTTCTTTACAAAGTCATGACTTGCTTTTCAATTCTTCCTGCTGAATTGAATAACTTCATATTTTTCACATTATATTCCACTTACAATTTTTTGCCCACCCAACAAATTCACAATCGATTTTGGGGCCTCCTAACAGCTTAGTTTCTTACCTATCATTGTCAGGTCATTAAATATGCATGCAAATACAAAAAGAAACAAAAAACTGCAATTCTGGACATTAGAAATAAAAACAAATTGCTGGAAAAACTCAGCAGATCTGGCAATATCAGTGGAGAGAAAACAGAATTAACATTGAGTCTTGTGACTCATGATCAAAACATTCTGAAGGTCACTGGACCAGAAATATTAACTCAGCTTTCTCTCCAAAGATGCAACCTGATCTGCTGAGCTTCTTCAGTAATTTTTGTTTTCGATTCATGCTATATCCCCTGTCCCTTCCTTCAAGTCATTAATAAAGATTCCTGAGAGTTAAGGCTTCACTCGTCTTGATGGCACTTTACAGTATGACTTATTTATTCCAAATCTCTGTTCTGTTAGCAAATCCTCTAAATGCTTGTAAATTATTTTACTTATCCCGAGTTCCTATCTGACATATAAGCCTTTTGTATGGAACCTTCCTGACTGCCTTCTGGAAATCTATATAGACTAAATCTACTAGGTTCCCTCTCTTTCTGTGCTTATTTATTTATATGGCTGTACAGTCTCCTACATTCCTGAAAGGGATAATATATTTGCTGTGCTTGAACCTGCTGGTGTTTTCAAGAAACTACAGTATTTGGGAGATAACAACCAATGTATTCATTACTTTTAACACCCTTGAATACCGGCTATCAAATCCAGACAGTTCATCAGCCTTTAGTTCAATCAGTTTTCCTATTTTACTTTAGCTATCATGCTCATTTTAGACCCTTCTCGAACACGCCATGATTTTTTTCTATCAGTGGATCAAAAACATTGTCAAGCTTGCCGAATGTTACAGCACTTTATTTTATTTCAGTTTTCCATCAGCCATCTGTTTGCTATTGGACATTGCCGAGAAATCACGTTCTGTTCTGACCAGTGATGATTTTAATGACTGCATTTGGATGAAGTGTGTAACTTAAAAACAGAATGACGGAAAGCCTCCAATTATAAGATGAATGATAAAGACAAGCGAATTGGGCTACAAAGTGAGAATAATATAAGAATATTTAAAATTAAAATCATATGGATCATGTGACCGTGGCGATCATAATTGGAAAATTAATGTGCTCGCCTTCAATTCGGAAGGTACATAAATTTGATCACGAAGACCGGCTTAATTAAAAACGCGAGGGCCCGAAAGTCGGTATGAACAAAACCAGACACAATGCATCATCGTTTCAAAATGAACGGACCACGGAGGACTCGTCCATAGTCAAGCAGGGTGCCAAATTAAACTGTACAAACAATGTTTTGTTTTAAACACATTTGTTTAGGTAAACATTTGCATTTAATCAGATACAGAAGTAATGGGTAAGTTTTGTTCAATGATCAGTCCATATGAATGAAGTACAGTAATCAGCATCCACGAGCACAAGGTTTAGATAAGGCAAAATTTTCTCACCTGCCCTATTAAACCTGTTCAGTCGTCGGTTTTTCATGAACATGGAGCCTCCAAAAGTCTCAAAGTTGGGGGCATAAAGAGATTGATTCTCTCCGTAACATCTACGGGCTATTCACAAATGTCCATTAATCAACTATGCTAAGTGAATACATGCTCCCCAGCCGTCGCCCTAATTCCCAAGTTGCCACCATGATGGAAGCGCAACCGTCTCTGCACGTGGGCCACCGCACAAGCAGACCGCACCTTTTGTGACGTACCAGGCTGAAATCTCGCGAATATTCAGTTCCCATCGAAGGTTTCGTGTATTTAGTCGCGAGAGCTGCACGTGCATTTATTCTGTTAAACCATGAGCTGCGGGTGTCGAAATGTTCATCTGTGAATAACGCAAACTATGTAGTTTGGTGCTTAGGTGGAAATTCTAGCCAGTGTTACCCTTCTAAACTACTAAAATCTGTCAGTTCATCGAGCAACGATCCTGCCCTGGGAGGTTTTAGCTGTTCATAGCCGGACTCCTGCCCTAGGTTTTCCCCAAGCCTCGCAACAATCGTTTGGAACCCTGTTGCTCTGAATGCATCATCCCCCTGTGCAAGCTGCTATACCATTAATTGCCAGGTTTTCTGTAAGCACTGAAACCTTTAATGCTACAGCACATCTTTGAGTTAGTGTGTGATGTGGTTTGAGTGTAATTCCAAGGTAGATGGTCCACTCCCATGACTTCTTCGTCCCACCGATCTAAAACTGTTAATATCAATGTCAGCAAACATGCTGAGTATCCTCAGCACTTTGTTTTTTTAACATCAGACTTACAGCATCCAAGTATTTTGCTTTTATTTCCATGTTTTTTTGTGTGTGTGTTCATGTGTAGATGTTTAAAAAAGGGGTTGGACTTCCAACCAGTAGAGTTATATGCTAACAATTCATAGTCTTGTAAGCCTCTGGTTAGACTTGATTTCTTCGTAATAGTTTCTTTCTGAGTACAGAACCAGGTCAGCATTTTAATGAGACCATAAGTAGGGGTAGGCCTTTAAAATCCTCAAGCCTGCTCCACCATTCATTAGTCTCATGGGCTGAACCAACATTTGTCAAGTCCACTTTCCTGGCCTTTCCCCAGAACTCTTCATTCCCTAATTGATCAAGGATCTAACTATCTCAGCCTTAAATATACACAATGCCCCTGCAACCATCTGGGGCAAGGAGTTCCGAAGACTCTCAACCCATTGACAAAATTCCTTCTCATTTCAGTCTTAAATTCAGAAATCACACAACCTTATAGTCCAACAGGTTTAATTGCAAACACAAGCTTTTGGAGCCTCAATTCTTCACCAGGTGAAGGATTGAAGCTCCTAAAACTTGTGTTTTCAAATAAACCTGGTGGACTATAACCTGGTGTCCTGTGATTTCTGATCTTGTCCACCCCAGTCTAACACTGCGCCTCCACGTCAGTTTTAAATTGGCATCCATTTCTTCAAAGACTAAGCACTCTGGTCCGAGATTCTTCCATGAAGGGGAACATCCACTCAACATTTACCCTATCAATCCCCTTAAGAATATTACATGTTTCAATGGTATCACCTCTTATTTTCTGTCAATCTGCGCTCATCAGACAGGAAAATTACACAGTTTGAGTAATTTAATTAAGTATTTAACTCCTATGATGACTACTGGAAGTAATGAGGTTTGAGTTTCAGTGCACTTTCTCAAGTAGATCATGACAATGCAATATAAACTTACAGATACAAGGTGAACATAAAACACATCTTGTTGTCAAAAATGGTGCAGACCTCATGGACATAATAATTGGAAGACTATTTATCTGCCACTCTACAATACATGCTGAAAATTCATATACATTGTTTTGATTTTTCCTCCCTCATCACTTGAATATTAAGAAATATTTAAGCTTATCTGCATGAGGGGCATTGATAAGGTGAATAGTTTGGGGAGTTCAAAACGAGAGAGCATAATTTTAAGGTGAAAGGAGAAAGATTTAAAAGTGTACTGACAGACAACTTTTTCACACAGGCAGTGGTTCATCTATCAAATGAACTGCCAGAGGAAGTGATAGATGCAGATACAATTACAACATTTAAAAGATCTAGACAGGTAAACCAATAGGAAAGGTTTAGAAGGATATGGGTAAATCCAGACAAGGAGTTTCGTTTGGGAAACTTGGTCAGCATGCATGGGTTGGACCAAAGAGTCTGTTTTCATGCTGTATGATTCTATGTCTCTATGAGTTCAGAATTGATAAGGAAGAAGTTAACATTGATAGTACCAGATGAGATGCATTCAAGGGTTTTGAGGGAGTGACAGTGGAAATTGCATGGACACTGGCAAACATTGCAGCCTCAGTCAAGAAAGCTTGTATGTGTAAGCCCAGCGCTTATAGACCAGTCAGTTTAATTTCAGTGGTAGGAAAATTTCTAAAAACAATTATTTGGTATAAAATTACTAATCACATGGAAAACTAGAGGTTGAATCGGAACAATCAGTTTAGATTTGCAAAGAGGAAATCATATTTAATTCAGTTACTGGAGTTTTTTCAAGAGGTGACAGAAATGTTCGATGAAGCTAATGCTGATAACACGGTATATATGGACTTTCAGAGGGTGTTTGGTACACTGCCATGCAACAGACCTGTGAGGAAAGTTATAAGTCATGGCAAAAAGAGTCAGTAGAAATGTGGATACATTGGCTGAAAATAATGATTAATGGATACTTTCTTGCAGACTGAAGGAGCTGTATTTGAGTTCCCCAGGGGTTTATATTGGGTATAGAGTACAGAGCAAGGAGGTGATGTTGAACTCTGGGTACGACATTATTGGAAAAATGTGAACATATTGGAGAAAATACAGGAGCAATTCATAAGAATGGTTCCTGGGCTGAGAAACTTCGGTTATGAAGATAAATTGGAGATCTTGAAAATGTTTTCCTTAGAGAGAAGAAGAATAAAAGTGGATCTGATAGAGGTTTTCAAAAAATGAGCTGGATTGATAGAGCAGATAGGGAGAAACGGTTACAATTTGTAAAATATACAAGAACAAGAAGGCATAGATTTAGAGTGATTTGCAAAAGAAACAAGGATGATATGATAAAAAGTCCATTTTCTCTTGGCAAGTAGTTACAGTATGGAATGCCTAGACTTGTGGGAGGAGGTAGGTTCAATTGAGGCATTCAAGAGGGCATTGGATGGTTATCTGGTTAAAACTAATGTGCAGGAGAGTGGCAAAAAAGCAGGATAATTACCTAATAATGCTCATATGAAGACCTGTGCAGGCATAATGGTCAAAAGTGTAAAACACCTCCTTCTCCACTGTAAGAATTAGGTGAATTTTGTGAATTTTTTTCTCACAGGATGGATAGTCTGTAGAATTCTTTTCCTCAGGGAGAAGAGGAGGCAGAGTCATTTAATATTTTTAAGGTTAAAATAGAAGAGTTATTCCACTTGGTCCTCCTCCACCTTTGTCAGCAGCATAACAGCTGTCAGTTTCCACTCCTTTGAATGCAAAAGAAGAATCATGTTAGGCTCAAAACTTAACTTTGTTAACTTAGTTCCTGCCTTCTGAGATGCTGCTGGACCTGCTGAGTTTCTCCAGCACTTTCATTTTTTTTTCATTGACTCCCTTATCCGTCAAGAATCTGAGGGTATGGGAGTAAGTAGAGTTGGAGAAAAGTAGAATTGAGGTCATATTTAAAGCAGGCATGATCTTATCAAATAATGAATTAGACTGAAAGGGCTGAACAGCCCAGTCCTCCTTCTAATTCATTAGTTTGTACATTTTTCTTGTCCCAGCACTCAATCATTGAAGTTTTCTCCTATTTAATGTTTAGTGACCAGCATCATGAGGGCTTTGTGCAAAGTTTCAGGCCGTGCTGCCTGAAGTTAATGTCAAAGTGTATCACAAACATCTCATTTCAGCTCAGTTACAAGATTGGTTCTTTGCAATGATGACAACAATAGCTCTGATGGTCAACTTCTCAGTCGAAGATCAGTGGAGCATCTTTAAACGCAAAGTCATGGCACATATTATGAATATATATACAAAGTTATGGCAAGTACACTAAAATACCCCAAATGAATGAACAAAAAATGCCACAATTTAAAAGTGTAACATCAAACTCTGCCAATCAAATATACAGAAAGGCAATTTACAGCTATTTTGCAATTCACTTCCTCCCTAGACAGATGAACCATTTCCACTAATTCTATTAAAATTCAGCATAACATTTTTTTAAAAAACTTCAATAAACATCTTTTCAATTTCGGTACAGACAAGAGAAAGAAAGCTTAATGGCATTGTATACAGACAACAATCTGTCTCTCAATGTAAGCAAATGAATGAGCTGTTCATCGATGTTAGGAAGAAGAGTTAAGGACATGCCCCTGTCTGTATCAGTAATGCTCAGGTGGAGTGATAGAGTGCTTCAACTTCCTAGGAATGAATATCAGCAACAATCTGTCCTGGTCCAGCCATGTCAACACTACGGTCAAGAAAGCACACCAACTCCTCTACTTCCTCAGATGGCCAAGGAAATTTGGCATGTCCACATGACTCTAACCAATTTTTCTAGAGGCACCATTGAATGCATCTTAGGTTGAATTATAACTGTTCTGCCTGAAACTGCAAGAAATTACAGAGTTGTAAATGTAGCCCAGTCCATCATGGAAACCAGCGTTCAATCCACTGACTCCGCCTATACTTCCTGCTGCCTTGGGAAAGCAGCCAACCTAATTTAAGATCCCACTCACTTGGAAATACTCTCTTCCACCCTCTTCCATTGGGCAGAAGATACAAAAGTTTAAAAACAAATTCAACAACAGCTTCTTCCCCACTGTTATCAGACTTTTGAATGGACCTCTCATATGTTAAGTGTTGATATTTCTCTGCATCTTCTCTACAGCTATAACGTTATATTCTGCATTCTGTTCTATTACCCTGCTGTACTTAAGTAAAGCATGATTTGCCTGGACAGCATGCAAAACAATATGTTTCACTGTACCTCAGTACATGTGACAGTAATAAATCAAGTCAAAATCAAATCATCAGCCATGGTCCCTAGTAACCATCCTTGTAAAGTATCTGGCCCTTGAAACACTGCAGGACTCGGAAAGTTCTCAAGGATATAGGCATCATTTCAGCTCCCAGGGTACCTGGTGAAAACTTTTAAGATGTAGCACCACTGATCACAGCACCACTGATCACAGATGGCTTGTACATTGATGGAATGGAAGCCTTTTCCATTGATGAACTCAACTGTGTTATGAAATGGCCCTCTCAGTACAACACGTGCACAGTATTTCAAGCCCTGCACCTGGGTTAAGGCTGCTATGTTGGTTAAGGTTACTGCCCAGATTGCAGCATTGATCTCATAACGGGAAAACAAAATAAAATAATGTAATCTGATACAATTTTCATTGGTAACAACCTTGATACATTTGAAGAAGAGTCACTGGACTCAAATCAATAACTCTGCTTTCTCTGCACAGATGCTGCCACACCTGCTGAGTATTGTTTTTAAGCCATGATGCATTTGTTAGTCAAGTATTGAATGATCCCTCACAGGTCTCCAGTGGCTGCTTGGAAGTAACCAATTGCATAAAAGTTCAATGCAGCTGTCACTTGCCACCCACCCATCACATCATAGTTCCCAGTCCAGCACCTGACAATTTCCCAGGACAGCCTAAGTCTGTGCTGACATAGCTCCTCATTTATCTAGAGGAAATGGCATGCATTGTGAAAGGTTCCAGTCCATTTCTATCTCTTGTACATGCTGAACGGCCTTCACCTTCTGATACGAAGGTTGTTCAGCGTCGACTGAAGGTTTTCACAGGTGCTGGGCTTGGTGGTGCAACTGTTTATCTCTTGTCTCCCTGTTCTCATTGGTAATACGTTCTGTAGCTGAATCCATTAGTTACACTTGCAACAAACCTGTGTGGGGAACATAAGAACAGTGACTCTGTACACTCCCAATGTGGTATTTTGTCAATCACACGTTTGTTGTGCCTCCATTAGGTTCATGTGTCAGGAATAAAAAGTTCCAATGTCTTCACCAATAAATCCAAATAAGCTTACAAGATTCTGTTTTTGTTAGTCATACTTGAGAATGCTTGGTTCGGGATGCCATAAACAGGAAGCAAAGGAAAACACATATGGATAACATTTAAAATAAACCAAAAATATTGAACTTCTGTCTTCTGAACCCTGTTGTGCTTTCCTGTTCTTGATATTCTGTCTGTCTGTGGATTTACACTTTTATTTAGACACATAAGGATGCAGAGTAACATTTTTCCAGCATGAGTAAATTTTAATGGAATTGATTATTGATGATATACTGTGGACAAGTGCTCCAAATATTAGGACTGCTCACACTCCATTTATTTTGCATCAATTTGCATGAAAATTCACAAGGAAGTATGTTATTAAACTGACACTTGTAAGAAACAGCAGGGAGATAGAAAATTAACACATTTTTGAGAAATCTCTACAGTGATGATTTTTCTCCGGCAAACACAAGCATCTAATGTTATCAAATATGGCTGCTGTGACTGCTCTATAACCCTGAATGACTTTGGTTTTCTTGCAGCTCATTCATGTATTGCTTGGTTAAAGGCTGTTTTAAGTTTCAAGGCCTGCTACTTTGTACGCTCTTGTGGCACTCAGTTGCGAAGGCAGTCAGAGCTAATGGGAACTGCAGATGCTGGAGAATCCAACATAACAAAGTGTGGAGCTGGATGAACACAGCAGGCCAAGCAGCATCTTAGGAGCACAAAAGCTGATGTTTCAGGCCTAGACCCTTCATCAGAAAAGGGGGAGGGGGAGAGGGTTCTGAAAAAAATAGGGAGACAGGGGGAGGCGGATCGAAGATGGTTAGAGCAGGAGATAGGTGGAGACGAGACAGACAAGTTAAAGGGGCAGGGATAGAGCCAGTAGAGGTGAGTGTAGGTGGGGAAGTAGGGAGGAGATAGGTCAGTCGGGGGAGGACGGACAGGTCAAGGGGACGGGCTGAGGTTAGAAGGTAGGGAATGGAGGTGCGGCTTGAGGTGGGAGGAGGGGATAGGTGAGAGAAAGAACAGATCAGGGAGGCGGGGATGAGCTGGGCTGGTTTTGGGATGAAGTGGGGGAGGGGAGATTTTGAAGCTTGTGAAATCCACATTGATGCCATTGGGCTGCAGGGTTCCCAAGTGGAATATGAGTTGCTGTTTCTGCAACCTTTGGGTGGCATCATTGTGGCACTGCAGGAGGCCCATGATGGACATGTCGTCTAAGGAATGCGAGGGGGTGTTGAAATGGTTCATGACTGGGAGGTGCAGTTTTTTATTGCGAACTGAGCGTAGATGTACTGCAAGGCAGTCCCCAAGCCTCCGGTTGGTTTCCCCGATGTAGAGGAGGCTGCAAGGGGTACAGCGGATGCAGTATACCACACTGGCAGATGTGCAGGTGAACATCTGCTTGATGTGGAAAGTCTTCTTGGGGCCTGGGATGGGGGTGAGGGAGAAGATGTGGGGGCAAGTGTAGCAGTTCCTGCGGTTGCAGGGGAAAGTGCCAGGTGTGGTGGGGTTGGAGGGGAGTGTGGAGCGGACAAGGGAGTCACGGAGAGAGTGGTCCCTCCAGAAGGCAGACAAGGGTGGGGATGGAAAAATGTCTTTGGTGGTGGGGTTGATTTGCAGATGGTGGAAATGTTGAGAGATGATGCGTTGGATCCAGATGTTGGTGGGGTGGTATGTGAAGACGAGGGGGATTCTCTTTTGGCAGTTATTGAGGGGCAGGGTGTGAGGGATGAGTTGCAGGAAATGCAGGAGACACAGTTGAGGGCATTCTTGACCATTGCAAGAAGGAAGTTGTGGTCCTTAAAGAACAAGGACATCTGGGATATACGGGAGTGGAATGCCTCATTCTGGGAGCAGATGCGGCGGAGGCAAAGGATTTGGGAATAGGGGATGGAATTTTGCAGGAAGGTGGGTTGGAGAAGGTGCATTCTAGGTCGCTGTGGGAGTTGTTGGGCTTGAAATGGATATTGGTTTCTGGTGGTTGCCTGCAATGGAGATAGAGAGGTCCAGGAAGGTGAGGGATGTGTTGGAGATGGCCCAGGTGAACTTGAGGTTGGGGTGGAAGGTGTTGGTGAAGTGGATGAACTGTTTGAGCTCCTCGTGGGAGCACAAGGTGGCGCCGATACAGTTGTCAATGCAACGGAGGAAGAGGTGGGGTTTAGGGCAAGTGTAGGTGCGGAAAAGGGATTGTTCCACGTAACCTACAAAGAGGCAGGCATAGCTTGGGCCCATGCAGATACCCATGGCCACCCCATTTGTCTGTAGGAAGTGGGAGGAATCAAAAGAGAAGTTGTTGAGGGTAAGGATAAGTTTGGCTAGGTGGATGAGGGTGTCGGTGGAGGCGGACTGGTTGGGCCTACGGGACAGGAAGAAGCGGACGGCCTTTAGGCCGTCTGCATGGGGAATGCAGGTGTATAGGGACTGGATGTCCATGGTGAAAATGAGGTGTTGGGAACCGGGGAATTGGAAGTTCTGGAGGAGGTGGAGGGTGTGGGTGGTGTCACAGACGTAGGTACGGAGTTCCTGGACCAAGGGGGAGAAAATGGAGTCCAGATAGGTGGAGATGAGTTTAGTGGGGCAGAAGCAGGTGGAGACAATGGGTCGGCCAGGGCAGGCAGGTTTGTGGATTTTGGGAAGGAGATAGAAGCGGGCAGCGCGAGGTTGGGGAACAATGAGGTTGCAGGCTGTGGGTGGGAGGTCACCTGAGGTGATGAGGTTGTGGATGGTTTGGGAGATGATGGTCTGGTGCTTGGAGGTGGGGTCATGATCCAGGGAGCCGTAGGAGGAGGTGTCAGAGAGTTGGTGTCTGGCCTCAACGATGTAAAGGTCAGTGCGCCATTCTACAACTTCGCCTCCCTTGTCCGCGGATTTTATGATGAGGTCGAGGTTGGAGCGGAGGGCTGCATGTTCTGCGGGGGAGAGGCTGGAGTGGGTGAGAGGGGTGGAGAGGTTGAGGCGATTGATATCTCGACGGCAGTTGGAGATGAAGAGGTCAAGGGAGGGTAGGAGGCCTTGGAGTGGTGTCCAGGAGGAGGACTTGTGTTGGAGGCGGGAGAAGGGGGTCAGTGGAGGGAGGGTTAGGCTCCTAGTTAGAGAAGTAAGCATGGAGGCAGAGGCGGCGGAAAAACTGCTCGATCTCCAGACATCACTGGTATTCGTTGATGAGTGGGTGGAGGGGGAACAAAGGTGAGCCCCTTACTGAGGACTGACTGTTCGTCCTCAGTATGGGAGAGATCTGGGGGGATGGTGATGATTCGGCAGGGCTCAGTGATGCTGTCTCCTCTGCAGCTGTTGGCTGTGCAGGCTGTGGGCGGAGCGATATCGGCATCGGCTGTGGGCGGAGCTATGTCGGCGTTGGTTGTGGGTGGGGTCCGTCGGCATGAGCGGTGGGCGGGGTTCCGTTGACATCAGCAGTGGGTGGAGTTGTGTCAGCGTCGGCGGTGGGTATAGTGCTGGCAGTGGACGGAGTTGCGTCCGCGTCCATGATGGGTGAAGCGGTGTCAGTGGTGGGTGGAGCAGGGTAGGCGGCGGCAGTAGCAGTGACGGTAACATCTGTGGTGTTGGTTGCAGAAGTGGCGACGGTGGCTACAGCAGCGGTTGTGTTCGCTGTCCTGGAAGTGGTGTACCCGGCAGTGGCAGATGTGACATCATCTGTGTGTTGTCCGGCAGTGGCCTCATGGCCAATGGCAGCGAGTACATTGTGGGGAAGATGCAGGGTCAGGCTGGGGATTTGGGAGGTGGAGGAATCCCGTGTTAGGTGGCAGAGACCAGTGAGTTAGCTGTACTTATGGTTTTTAGTGTCCAGTAAAGCTGAGTAGAATTGTGAGTTCAGGTTGTGGATCCTATGGAGAATAAAAAACAGGAGAGGTCCTTTGCAAGTCTGGGAGAGGAAGGCTCTGAGCTGGGTTAGGCTGGAGTGCAGTGCCTGGAGATACCGGCGCATTGCTGCAAGTGTGTGTTTCAGGACTCGCAGGGAGAAACTCTTCTGAAGGGTCTCAATGTTCTGAATGTAGATATAGTCACAGTTGGAGCCAAATTGGGAAGGCTTGAATGTGGACTGTAGTCCATTGGGGATGATCTGGTTCTGTCAGCAGCTGCTGAGGAAGGTGACGTGGCTGTAGTACCTGGTTTGCTTCAGGACATGGTCAAGCAGTTCCAAGGCTGAAGAGATTACAAGAGAATTGCAGTGGGAGAGAGATCCCCTGAGGTTTGTCCAGAGGGAGGAGGGCAACTTCTTTCGGTTAGGCATCCCTGGAAGAGGCTTCGCAGTGAGGTTAAAATTGTATTCTAAGATGCTGCTTGGCCTGCTGTGTTCATCCAGCTCCACACTTTGCTAAGGCAGTCATGTGATTGGAGCCAAGTTGTTACTGGCAAGACCAAACCTGAGCATCGGTGAACATATTGACAGTGAGTGGGTGTCAACAGAGAGGACTGATGATGATTCTTTCCGTCACTGAGGTCATAAAGTTATACAACATAGAAACAGACACTTTGGCCCATCTTGGTCATGCCAACCAAATATCCAAAACTGATCTAGTCTCATTTGCCAGCATTTAGCCCATATCTGTCCAAACTTTTCTATTCACATACCCATCCAGATGCCTTTTGAATACTGCAATTGCACCCACCTCCACCACTTCATCTGGCAGCTCATTCCGTACATGCGCCATCCTCTCAATGAAAAAGTTGCCCCTCAAGTCCCTTTTAAATCTTTCACCTCTCACCTTAAACCTATTGCCCAAGTTTTGGACTCCCCCAGCCAAGAGAAAAGATCTTGGCTATTCACTTTTTTTTTGCCACTCATGATTGGTTGGTGGGGAAGAATGCAGTGGCAACTCTTGTGGAGTTGGCAACAGGGCACAGGGGCACCACAATGTCATCAGCAGTGGGAGACTGCAACTGCTGTAACTGTTGACCTAATTAACCGACAATTCTCCGCATGTCGAATTTGCCCTTTTCATCTGTGTTATTTGCATCCATTTTGACTCTTTTCCTTCCCATCATTTTTCATCACTATAGCCTTCTTGTCTAAATCCTTGATTCTTCTGATATTGATCATTTTGCATGTCCTCCTTTGTTCACTTCACCAATGGCACATATCCCTCCAACCATCCAGACTCCCCACTATGAAATTCTTACAACTTTTCATCTCGTTACCTTCTGATCATCTTTAAGACACTCCAATCAGATGTAGTAAATGCTGTTTGTAGATTTTCACTTTGATTAAGTAGATGCTCTCAAGCATTCTTCTCCAAATAGCTTAATTATTTGCCTCAGAGTTCAGACAATATGCATTTGGAACATTCGAACTAGGAAGTTCTTAGATTTGCTCCCTGATTTGTGCAGTTACCTGAGAACATCCTCTGTGGCATTACTGGCACCAGAGTTGGTACCTATAAGTGAGGGAAAGTAAAATTTGAGTTCAGGCTCCTGAATACTGTCCTGTCGTACTAAATTTGTGTTTGTGGAAGTTGGGTGACAACAAATTCAGACTCAAACATATCGTATAAGACAATTGCTTAGGTGAGGTACTGAATTCAAATTACAGTAAGGAACTAAACCTTTCAGTAAAGCAGGATGGAAGAGGGAATGTTGTTGCAAAAAGTCTATATTTGTATTTTGTCATGTGATAAGTTCTTTCTTCAGAAAATAAATTGTCTCCTGTTTAGAACTCTGTAGCTTCTCCAGTTAGGAATTCTTGCATCCAAAACTTATCTGGAAACTATCTGTTTCATACAAATTGCTGTTGCAGTTCTATATATAATGAGCTGAAAACTGCATGCTCTTCTAAGAAACCTTTATCTGCCCTTGAGTGGAAGTGATGATCACAAATGTGTTCCATGCTTGACTTATATTCCATAATGAAAGATTCCATCCTGTATCTTCAACATAAACATAGAAAACAGGATTAGAACAAAGAATAACAAAGAACAAAGAAAATTACAGCACAGGAACAGGCCCTTTGACCCTCCAAGCCTGCGCCGATCAAGATCCTCTGTCTAACCTGTCATCTATTTTCTAACGGTCTGTGTCCACTTGCTCTCTGCCCATCCATGTACCCGTCCAAATATATCTTAAAAGATGCTAATGTGTCTGCGTCTACCACCTCCGCTGGCAACGCATTCCAGGCGCCCACCACCCTCTGTGTGAAGAACTTTCCACACATATCTCCCTTACACCTTCCTCCTCTCACTTTGAACTCATGACCGCGAGTAATTGAGTCCCCCACTCTGGGAAAAAGCTTTTTGCTATCCACCCTGTCTATACCCCTCATGATTTTGTAGACCTCAATCAGGTCCCCCCTCAATCTCCGTCTTTCTAGTGAAAATAATCCTAATCTACTCAACCTCTCTTCATAGCTAGCACCCTCCATACCAGGCAACATCCTGGTGAACCTCCTCTGCACCCTCTCCAAAGCATCCACATCCTTTGGTCATGTGGCAACCAGAACTGTACACAGTACTCCAAATGTGGCCAAACCAAAGTCCTATATAACTGCAACATGACCTGCCAAATCTTGTATTCAATACTCCGTCCAATGAAGGAAAGCATGCCATATGCCTTCTTGACCACCCTACTGACCTGCGTTGTCATCTTCAGGGAACAATGGACCTGAACACCCAGATCTCTCTGTTCATGAATTTTCCCTAGGACTTTTCCATTTACTGTACAGTTCGCCCTTGAATTTGATCTTCCAAAATGCATCACCTCGCATTTGCCTGGATTGAACTCCATCTGCCATTTATCTGCCCAACTCTCCAGTCTATCGATATTCTGCTGTAATCTCTGACAATCCCCTTCACTATCTGCTACTCCGCCAATCTTAGTGTCATCTGCAAACTTGCTGATCAGACCACCTACACCTTCCTCCAAATCATTTACATATATCACAAACAACAGTGGTCCCAGCACAGATCCCTGTGGGACACCACAGGTCACAGGTCTCCAATTTGAGAAACTCCCTTCTACTCCTATTCTCTGTCTCCTGTTGCCTAGCCAGTTTTTTTATCCATTTAGCTAGCACACCCTGGACCCCATGTGACTTCACTTTCTCCATCAGCCTGCCATGGGGAACCTTATCAAATGCCTTACTGAAGTCCATGTATATGACATCTACAGCCTTTTCCTCATCAATCAACTTTGTCACGTCCTCAAAGAATTCTATTAAGTTGGTAAGACATGACCTTCCCTGCACAAAACCATGTTGCCTGTCACTGATAAGCCCATTTTCTTCCAAATGGGAATAGATCCTATCCCTCAGTATCTTCTCCAGTAGCTTCCCTACCACTGACATCAGGCTCACCGGTCGATAATTACCTGGATTATCCTTGCTGCCCTTCTTAAACAAGGGGACAACATTAGCAAGTCTCCAGTCCTCCGGGACCTCACCTGTGTCTAAGAATGCTGCAAAGATAGCTGTTACGGCCCCGACTATTTCCTCTCTCGCTTCCCTCAGAAACCTGGGATAGATCCCATCTGGACCTGGGGACTTGTCCACCTTAATGTCTTTTAGGATACCTAACACTTCCTCCTTCCTTATGTCAACTTGACCTAGACTAAGCAAACATCTATCCCTAACCTCAACATCTGTCACGTCCCTCTCCTTGGTGAATACCGATGCAAAGTACTCGTTAAGATGTCACCCATTTTCTCTGACTCAGCGCATAACTTTCCGTTTTTGTCCTTAAGTGGGCCAATCCTTTCTCTAGTTACCCTCTTGCTCTTTATATATGAATAAAAGGCTTTGGATTTTCCTTAACCATGTTTGCCAACAATATCTCATGTTGTCTCTTAGCCCTCTTAATCCCTCATTTCAGATTCGCTCTGCATTCCCGATATTCTTGGAAAGCTTCGTCTGTCTTCAGTCGCCTAGACATTATGTATGCTTCCTTTTTCCTCTTGGCTAGTCTCACAATTTCACCTGTCATCCATGGTTTCTTAATCTTGCCATTTCTATTCCTCATTTTCACAGGAACATGTCTCTCCTGCACGCTAATCAACCTCTCCTTAAAAGCCTCCCACATATCAAATGTGGATTTACCTTCAAGCAGTTTCTCCCAATCTACATTCCTCAGATCCTGCCAAATCTTGGTATAGTCGGCCTTCCCCCAGTTTAGTACTCTTCCTTTAGGACCACTCCCATCCTTGTCCATGAGTATTGTAAAACTTATGGAATTGTGGTCGCTATTTCCAAAGTAGTCCCCTACTATAATATCAACCACCTGGCCAGGTTCATTCCCCAACACCAGGTCCATTATGGCTCCTTCCCAAGTTGGACTACATACATACTGCTCTAGAAAACCCTCCTGGACACAGCTTACAAATTCTGCTCCATCTTGACCCCTAACACTGAGTGAATCCCAGTCAATGTTGGGAAAATTAAAATCTCTCATCACCACCACCCTGTTTCTCCTACACCTTTCCTTTATCTGTTTACATATTTGTACCTCTATCTCACGCTCACTGTCGGGAGGCCTGTAGTACAGCCCCAGCATTGTTACTGCATCCCTCCTATTTCTGAGTTCTACCCATATTGCCTCACTGCTTGAGTCCTCCATGGGGCCCTCCTTCAGCGGCTGATATATCGTCTTTGACCATTACTGCAATTCCTCCACCCCTTTTACCTCCCTCTCTATCCCGCCTGAAGCATCAATATCCTGGGACAACTAGTTGCCAGTCATGCTCTTCCCTCAACCAAGTCTCAGTAATAGCAATAACATCATACCTCCAGGTACCGATCCAAGCCCTAAGCTCATCTGCCTTATCTACTACACTTCTCGCATTAAAACAAATGCACCTCAGACCACCTGTCCCTTTATGTTCATCATCAGCTCTCTGACTACTATTCCCTTTAGGCACACTGACTCCATCATCGATTTCCCTACAGGCTTTCGTTACTACCTCTTTTCTGTCCAATATTTGGTTCCCATCCCCCTGCCTCATTAGTTTAAACCCTCCCCCACAGCATTAGCAAAAGCACCCCCAAGGACATTGGTTCCAGTCCGGCTCAGGTGTAGACCGTACAATTTGTAATAGTCCCACCTTCCCCAGAACCGGTTCCAATGTCCCAAAAATCTGAACCCTCCCTCCTACACCATCTCTCAAGCCACGCATTCATCCTGGCTATTCTTTCATTTCTGCACTGACTAGCACGTGGCATTAGTAGCAATCCTGAGATTACTACCTTTGAGGTCCTACCTTTTAAACTTTGCTCCTAACTCTCTAAATTCTGCTTGAAGGACCTCATCCCGTTTTCTGCCTATATCGTTGGTACCTATATGCACCATGACAGCTGGCTGTTCGGCCACCCCCTTCAGAATGTTCTGCAGCCAATCGGAGACATCCCTGACCTGTGCACCTGGGAGGCAACATACCATTTGGGAGTCCCGTTTTCGACCGCAGAACCGCCTGTCTACTCCCCTTACAATTGAATCCCCAATGACTATCGCCCTTCCACTCTTTTTCCCGCCCTTCTGTACAGCAGAGCCAGCCATGGTGCCATGAACCTGGCTACTGCTGCCTTCCCCTGGTGAGCCATCTCCCCCAACAGTATCCAGAATGGAATACCTGTTTGGATGGAGATGACCGCAGGGGACACCTGCACTGCCTTCCTGCTCTTCCTCTGCTTTTTGGTCACTCATTCGCTATCTCCCTCAGCAATCCTAATCTGCGGTCTGACCAACTTGCTAACTGTGCTATCCACGACCCCCCTCAGCATTGCGTATGCTCCAAAGTGGGTCCATCCGCAGCTCCAGTGCCTTCATGCGGTCTAACAAGAGCTGCAGCTGGACACACTTCCTGCACATGAAGGAGTCAGGGACATCAGCCCTGTCCCTGAGCT
Organism: Stegostoma tigrinum; assembly: GCF_030684315.1. Classification (NCBI taxonomy): domain Eukaryota; kingdom Metazoa; phylum Chordata; class Chondrichthyes; order Orectolobiformes; family Stegostomatidae; genus Stegostoma; species Stegostoma tigrinum. The sequence goes on along the minus strand of NC_081361.1, from coordinate 62,718,914 downwards.
CCCACATTGAGCAAGAGGAGCACAACACGGGTGTGAGAGCTCCTGACATTATTAAACTTAACTTAGATAAATGAAAAAGGAACCAAAAAGTTTTTGGCAATCACACGATATATATAAAGAAACATGAACTAGAAAAAGCCTTACCTTATCTACACACCACCGAGTCTTTTTTTTGGTTAGAGGAGGAGGGCGGGTGGGAGACACTACACGTGTAGTGTCTCGGGTTCAGCCGCTGCCCAAACAAATGAAGACCACTCCCACTCGAGGTAAGCTTTTTAAAGTGGGGAAAAAACCTTACCTTCCCAGCAGTCTCCTGATGCTCTCTCTGTCTGGCTCTCGCTCTCCTCCCAAAAATGAAGACCGCTCCCGCTCCAGGTAAGCTTTTTAAAGTGGGGAAAGAAACCTTACCTTCCTGGCAGCCTCCTGGTGCTCTCTCTGTCTGGCTCTCGCTCTCCTCCCAAAAAGCGAGGAGAAGTAAACCATTTTGTCCATTGACCCTGGTCTTTCATTCACCATAGTAACAGTAAATCCTTAATCAAAAGAAAACTATTATCCCTGTCGCTCACTTAGTGTCTCAACACAATTATTATCCAGATAATTTATTTGTTGCCGCATATATACAGTGACCTGGCTCTATAACCTTATGTAGTAGAGAATTCTACAAGTTCACCAGCCTCTGAATGAAGACATTGCCAGCATGCAACATTGTCGATAGGGACCAACTCAAAGCATCTGAATCTGGCTAGGTTTTCTCTGCTACTGATGATGTTACACATACATTCCTGCTCAACAAAAAGTCACATTAACTCGGATAGTCTGTAAAGTTTCTTGTCAATTTAGCCATTAGGTTTTCCAAATAATGGAAACAATTTAGAGACTTTGGCAGTGAGTCGTCAATTTGATCTGTTTTTGGCTCACCATGTGACTAAATTCAGATGCAGGATATAGCTAAGTCTCTTAACCGCGCCCCATCAAGTATTTACAGCAAATTGATTGATTTGATGGTTTATGAAGTTCAGAACAACAATCTTTCGTTTGTTAATTTTACAATGATTATTGGTTAAATTGCATGTATGTCAGATAATCTTCATATTCCACTAGAGATAGACTACACATCTTCCTCAAATTGACTGAAAGCTGACAATGACAATGATTTAGTATTGTGAATTCTCAATTCAGAGGGAAAATTTACTAATTGATTGATTGATTGGATTTGACAAACTGAAAATGACAATGTAAATTTACCAAATAGCAACATTAGAAAAGATTAATTGAGATTAACAAATGCATTAGTGACAATGGCCATGTAACTATCATATTGTCATAAAAACCTATCTGGTTACACCAATATACTTTAAGAAAGATTAATTACATCTTTACCTTTTCAGTCCTATCTGTGGCTCCAGAACCACAGCTAAGAAACCAGTCACTTAATAGCTAAGATATATATGGATACATAGCCATTCTTTGGATGTAAGGATTGGGATTTGGAGCCTGCCAGTGCCCAGTTTAATCTAAGGAGACAACATACAAAGTTATTTTGTGACCTCACTGCCATGAGTGGTTTTCTTGTTCTAAATGCTACCTGCAGACTCTGTATTCTGCAGTTAGACAGAAAGCCTTGAAAGAAAGCCATTGATGAATGTGGCAATAGAAGCACTAGGATTGGGAAGCAGAAAAGCATGGCTCTGCAGTGAGCTGGGAGATCTTCAAAGATTGCTTTCAGAAGGGAGTGGGAATATATGGCCAGGAAACCCAGCTTTCAGAATCTGGACCCAAGAACATGATTGTACCACAAGAGATATAATGACATGACAGTGGTTGGGGGCTTGTACAACCACTAATCAGTGGTCTGAGCACCTCTTGACTGGGTCTTTGGGTTAAGTTGCGAAAGGGGATAAGTCACAACCAGTTCGTCGGTGTATCCACAGAAACCAAGGAGAAAGGAGTGAGTGAGATGTGCAAAGTGCCCATTTGCCCTGATTATATGTAGATGACAATGGGTGACTATATCAGATTTAAATTTAGCAACTGAATTAGCACCAAGCTTCCACTACTTTCTGCATGTAGAAGTGCTTTCTAACATCTATCCTGAATGGCCTGGCCCCAATTCTTAGACTATGCCTCCTGGTTCTTGAATCTTCAACCAGCAAAATAGTTTATCTACCCTGCCTTTCCATGTTAATATCCTGAAAACTTCAGTTAGATCACCCTGTAACCTAGAGTGTCTCTAGAATTCTCTGTATTTCTTAAAAAAAATTAAAGGGCAAAGATGTGGCAAATGAACAATAATGTGGGTAAATAAGAAATTATCCATTTGGACAGGAAGAATTAAAAAGAATATTGTCTGTATGGTGAGAGATTACATTGCTCTGATATACAGAAAAACGTGTGAGTGTTTGTACATGAATTGCAAAAGATTAGTAGGCAGTTACAGCAAGTATTTAGAAAAGCCAATATAATGTTATCATTTATCATTACAAGGGGAACTGAATACAAATTAGGAAGATTATGCTTCAGTTTTACAAGGCATTGGGGAGACTGTGTCTGTGTATTGTGCACGGTATTGGTCACCTGAAAGTATAAATGTGTTGGAGGCAATTCAGAGAACGTTTACAAGACTAATATCTAGAACGAGAAGATTGTCTTACAAGGAAACTTTGGACAACTAGGCTGTATTTGTGTAACTTTAGAAGAATAAGAGGCGACTTGATTGAAACATTGAAAATTCTGACAGGTTTTCATAGCATAGATGTAGAAAGGATGTTTCCTCTTATGAGAGAATCAAGAACGAAGAGTCACTGCCCAATGCAAACCCAAGATTGGGCAAAAGAAATTCTCACAGTCATGAGTCTTTGGAACTGTCTTCCTGAAAAGTTAGTGGAAGCACGGTCCTTGAACAGTTTCAAAGCAAAGGTAGATTCCTGAATGTTCACTCAAGGAAGCAAATGGATATCAATGATATGTGAGAATGATCTTATTGAATGCCAAAGCTGGCCCAAGGGCTCCGTGGCATTGTCCTGAATCTAATTTATACATGTGTATGTGAAATCAGGGAGGGCCAGGTGGATTAGTGACAGATATGGCAGTGTCATACAGGTCCATTCACCTGTTGTTCATCATGAAGGTGGTGTGTATATTTCAGCCCCAAAGATCAATCACTTTAGTTAATACAAAATGAGCAGTTAAGAAAATTGGGCACACTGTCCTACTGGAGCACTTTGAGGCAGTATTTTGTTGTGACACAATTCTGGGATTTTGCTCCAAGATTTTAAATCAGTGACTTTAAACAGCTGCAGGTCATAGAGTCATTGAGGTATACAGCACAGAAACAGACCCTTCAGACCAACTCGTCCATGTCGACAAGACATCCCAAATAAATGTGGTCCCATTTGCCAGCATTTAACCCATATCCCTCTAAACCCATCCTATTCATATACCCATCCAGACACCTTTTAAACGTTCTAATTGTACCAGCCTCCACCACCTCCTCTGGCAGCTCATTCCATATACACACCACCCTCTGTGTGAAAAGGTTGCCCCTTGGATTCCTTTTAAATCTTTTCCCCCTTGCCTTAAACCTATGCCACCTAGTTTTGGACTCCTCAAACACAAAGGAAAAGAGCTTGGCCATTCACCCCATCTATGCCTCTCATGATTTTATAAACCTCTATAAAGGTACCTCTCACTCTCTGACACTCCTGGGAAAACAGCACCAGTCGATTCAGCCTTTCCCTGTAGCTCAAATCCTCCAACCTTGGCAACATCATTCTAAATCTTTTCTGAACCCTTTCAAGTTTCACAACATCCTTCTAATAGCAGGGAGACCGGAATTGCATGCTGTATTCCAATAGTGGCCTAACCAATGTCCTGCGCAGACACAATATGACCTCCCAACTCTATACTCAATGCATTGACCAATAAAGACAAGCACACCAAATGCCTTCTTCACTATCGTTTTGCCTGCAACTCCACTTTCAAAGAACTATGAACCTGCACCACAAGGTCTCCTTGCTCAGCAACACTCCCCAGGACCTTACCATTCAGCGTACAAGTCCTGCACGGTTTGTCTTTCCAAAATGCAGCACCTCACATTTATCTACATTAAAACGCCATCTGCCACTCCCTGCACTCTGGTATTTCAATACTGCAGTGCTGTCAAAATTCTTAGATGCTGCCTCTCTCACCACCTCCTCCACAGTGATGAACTACTGAAATATGAATCTTACCACAGGAAACTAACTATTATTTTAATGATCACACAAGATTTGCTGGGAATCTTGCAAAATTGTCAAATGTGACCTCAAAACTCCTCAATGGAGCTGCAATTGGAAAGATCTAAGAATGATGAAGGATTTTTAAATTGTTCTCCATTCCAGTTTTCCCTTTTGCAGAAGGTGACACAGACTGGGGTACAAGTCAATAGCTGTTGATATTGATAAAAATTATTGATTCTTTTTTGTCAATGTGAAATCTGCAAAACAAGCGAAATGCAAACTTAATCAATACCAATACCAAATCATATAGAAGTTTCTTGAAACAAACCAATAAAATATCTAAGTGAATGTGAACAACCTGTTGACTTTTCAAGTCACCAGTAAAGAAATACAGGAGGCATGGCTGAATTTTCACATGGTAATGTTAAAGTACACATTGGCTAATGCTGTTGAGAGACCGTAAGTTACTTTTTAAAAACTAACAATATTGACATCTTCAGTTTACATAAAACAGTTAATATTCAATATGATAATTCTGAAATCACATCTTTAGCTTGAAACTAAAACTGCAGTTATCATTGCAGAGATATAAAAAAATTGTTTCCTTTTTTGGCAAAAGAAAGGTTCCGGTGGATATGCAAAGAACTGTTGACTCCTTTCAGGCAGTCACTTTGGATGCTGTATACAGTCATGGTCACCTGAGCTGTCTTCCAAGCATGGGAAAGCATTGGCTGAAATTAAGTCAGAAAGAGACAATTATTCATTATCTTCCAGTAATTACGTTGGTTTGTTTAAAAAATTATAATTGTTTAGAATTTTCAAATTGAACAGTCATTATAGTGAATGTAAGTTGATTGAATACCTTCAATTTTCCTTTAAAACAAACCACAATCTTTGATCCAGCTCATACATATAATTATCACAGCATTTTCAAATTGATAATATGCCATTGCTTATTCCTTCAAAATGGGACAAAACTGCAGGTGTAACATATTCTGAACTTTTTTTATAATTAACATGTCACTTTTTGTTGTGTTTGTCAGTTAAATTGGAAAATGCCAATAAAGAACAATAAATGCTCCCAGGATTACCAGGATTATATAACAAAAAAATCATTTGTGTGCTACAGGCTATAAATTTAATCTTGAATTAAGAAAGGACAAAGAGAAAGCATACCTGCATTGTGCAGAAAATGGTTTCACTCCCACTTGTACACCAACATCAGCATTTAAAGTACTTATGTTTAGTGGAAAATTATACAGGGCTCTTGTAAGCCTGTCATTGGAAATTGAATGCATTTATTTAAGTATTCCTCACACACAGCATGTGAAATATGTTTTGCATTGGAACATGCTTTAAGGTTGCTGCACTGTAGTACTGTAATTGCACAAAGATCTTTCTCTCAAACTATTCAGTAGGAGTTTCAAAGTTGGCAGAAATTCAGTTTTGAAATTTCCTTTAGTTTGACTGAATCCAATGGCATAAATGACCCAAAACACTGAACTTGCTTCTTTGCAGTTATCTGTATATATAGTCTATTGCTGCCAATGTGGAATAATGTTTCTAATTTTCAAAATAGCTCTCAATTGTTTTTCTAGGTTTTTTGTTTCATTAATGTCACTTCGATATTAAGCAGCCGTTCTATATATTTTTGTACTTCACAATGGGAGACACTATTAGTGTACCAGAACTTCAAGAGAATCAGAGGGCTCAAGTAGCAGTGGAACAGTCACCACTAAGGAGAAAATGTTGGGGAAACTGAAAGGTCTGAAGTTGGGTAACTAACTCAGACAAGATGGACTACACTCCAGGATTCTGAAGGGGATAGTGGAGGAGATTCTGGAGGCATTAGTGGTGACCTTTCAGGAACTACTGGAGTCAGGGAAGGTCCCAGACCAACAGAAAATGGCTGATGTAACACTTCTCTTTAAGAAGGCATTAAGGCAGAAGATGGGAAATTATAGGCCAGTTAGGCTGACCTCTTTTTTTGGTAAGATTTTAAAATCCATTATTAAGGATGAGATTGCGAGTTACTTCAGAGTGCATAGTAAAATAAGCCTGAGTCAGCACAGGTTTGTCAAGGGGAGGTCATGCCTGACAATTATGTTAGAAATCCTTGAGGAGTTATTGAGCAAGGTAGAAAGAGAGCAGTGGACATGGTCTATTTGGATTTCCAGAAGGCCTTTGACAAGGTATCATGCAGAAGGCTGCTAAATAAGATAAAAGCCCATGCATCGGGGGAAGGTGCTAGAATGGATGGAGGATTGACTGGAAGAAGTCAGAAAGTGGAAATAAAGGTTTCTTTTTCAGGATGGCAGTCGATGACTAGTGGAGTTCCGCAGGGGTCAGTGTTGGGATCACAACACAACTTTAATTAATGATCTGAATGAAGGAACTCCGGGTATTGTTGCTAAATTCATGGATGACACAAAGATACATAGAAGGATCAGTAGTTTTGAGAAAGCGGGGAGGCCACAGAAGGACTTCAACAGGCTAGGAGAGTCGACAAAGAAGTGACAGAATACAATGCAGCGAAGTGTGAGGTTATGTACTTTCAGAGAAGGAATAGAGGCGCAGGCTATTTTCTAAATAGGAAAAGGCTTCATAACTCTGAAGCAAAAAGGTATGAAGGAGTCCTCCTTCAGGCTTCTTCGTAGGTCAACATTGCTGGTTCAGTTGTTAGTTAGGAAGGCAAAGTGCAATGTTAGCATTAATTTTGAGAGGGGTCGAATACAAGAGGAGGGATATACTGGTGCGGCCATATAAGGCAGTGGTAAGACTGTGTTTGGAATACTGTTTACAGTTTTGCACTCCATACTGGTTCTGGAGGGGATCTAGAGGAAATTTACAAGTATGATCTCAGGAGTGAAGGGCTTGTCATATGAGGACTCTGGGTCTGTTCTTGATGGAGTTCGGAATGATGAGGGGGGATTCTCATTGAAACTTACAGAATAATGAGAGGCCTGGATACAGTGGACATGGCGAAGATGTTTCCATTAGTAAGAGAGACAGAAGGTACAGCCTCAAAGTAAATGGACGATCCTTTAAAACTAAGAAGAGGAGGAGTTTCTACAGCCAAAAGGCAGTTAATCTGTGGAAATTATTGCCACAGAGACTGTGCAAATCAAGGCATTGAGTTTATTTAAGATGGAGATGGATAGGTTCTTGATTACTAAGAGGGTCAAAGGTTACTGGGAGTAGGTAAGAGAATGGGGTCAAGAAATATATCAGTCATGATCGAATGTGGAGCAGAATGACCTAATTCTGCTCCTATGTCTGATGGTCTAATGATTGGAGCACTGTCTTTGTTCCATGAGCTGCAGTAGGTCACCATTACCAAATTACTAAATTTGTGCTTTTGGAGTAGAAAGTTGTTTACAAGATAGGTCAGGTTTCACCAGAAACTCTACACTCTCTAAGTATACTGCCATTCCAGAAACTATCAGCAGATGTATGCATGCCTAAATTTGTTCAAGGGGTCGTGCCTTCGGATGCTACAATTTATAAGGAACATTGTGACAGCTGAGCCACATATTTAACAAAATTAATTTGCAATCACAGCCCAGCCAATGACTATCAAAGCTACTACTGGTGTTTTCTATCTTGCAGTGGCTTTACCACAAGCTATCATTGTGAACATAAGGAAGAAAATGTTACCCAACCCACGGTGAAAAAACAGTAAGTTCAATCACTAGAAGCAATAAAGAGAAGTATTGTATGATTGTCCGTAGTTATTGTCAACCTGGTGGAGGCTAATATTTTTCATGTATAGATGAGGTAATTCTTGTCTCGAGAAGCCACAGTCTGATTCTTCTTTGATACCTGAAGATGGTGGGATCAGCAAGCTCCCACATGGTGAAGACATTTTGGTCCCTGAAAAGGCAGGCCTTCATGATATAATCAATGCCACCACTAGGTGGAGCATCACCACGCAACCTTGACAATTAGCCATCTTGTTTAAACCAGTTTCCGACCAGAACTCATATTTCAACAAACCATTGTCCTGTTTTCCATAATTCTCAATACATTGTATATGTGACTTCAATCTTCACCTCCACTAATAGATACCTTCAGTTTAGAGGTTTGAGGTTTCATATCTGCACTAAAGCCAAAATATGCTACAAAGCTTTTGCTTCCAATTATCGTAAACTTCTAAAATCTCAGTCCAGTTAAACTTATGTAAATAAACTAAAATACAAAATTGAAGAGGTCAATCAGTTGTCATATGCAAGCATAACATCAGACGCGGAAGTGCGCATGCACAGATGAATCACAGTGGCCATATAATACTGAGTACACACTCTGTCATCATCATAATTTATGCAGCATTGTACACCAAATGCACATTGGAATGTTAGCCATGGCAGTTCCTGTACCTTGCCTGTTGACATGTGATGTCCACAGATAAACATACATACACTTGAATCATAGAATCCCCTACAGTGTGGAAACAGGCCCTTTGGCCTAACAAGTCCACATCGACCCTCAGAGCATCTCACCTTGACCCATCCCCCTATAACCCACCTAATCTACACATCCCTGAACACTAGGGACAATTTAGCCTGGCCAATGCACCAAGCCTGCACATCTTTGGTGTGTGGGAGCAAACTGGAGCACCATGCCGACACTGGAAGAATGTGCAAACTCCACGCAGTCACCTGAGAGTGGAATTGGACCTGGGTCCCTGGCACTGTGAGGCTACAGTGCTAACCACTGAACCACCGTGCTCCTACAATCCTAGCAAATCCATGTGCCCATTCATCTTGCTTCCCTCTGCATAAAAAGAACTTGATGAAATCACCTCTTTGCATTCACAGCACCCCAAATATGGAAATCATTGGTGTCCGAGGAGATGTTCACTATGTTGCCTGCTCCCTCTTAGAATTCTCTGGCTATGTAGAAGTTGAGCACAACAGTGACTTTTACACTCATTGGCAGCACTGTCCTCCCCCTGATGGGAAGCTGCAGGTGCTCTTGAAAGAAATGACATGATTCTGTAACCCCCCACCTTCTTGAACCTGAGCCACCAAGACATTGCTCCTCAGTGAAGTCAAGTTACAAGAATTGTTTTTTGAAAACCTGTGATGCTTACAGCCTTTGCGGATTGCATTCCTCCTCCTTCTTCTTCGCAGGCTTTACTTCTCTGCACACTCTGCTTGATTTGTTGGTCATCTTCCAGAAACAGAGGCACTGCACTTATAGCCCCATACCTCTTAAAACTTGTTGCATACAGGTAACGACATGTTCTGCTCTTCCTGAATGGATTCATCAATTAATCAGGAACCCTCCAAAGCCAGCCCAGTGTTTCCATCCATTTTGCTACGAAAGAGGTCAAAAGAACCTCAGGTGCAAGTTGGATAACTATCCCTTTAGGAAGTGACAGTACCATTTTTCTTTGATTCACACACCGGATGTAGGTGTCACTGGCCGGGCCAGCATTTATTGCCCATATCCAAATGTCTTTGAGAAGGTGATGAGCTCCTTTTTTGAACTGTTGCAGTCCATGTGCTATATTGAATATGCTTTGTTGTCACATGCATCCCACATAAAACAAAATACAGTGAAAACTATGCATTGTCATTCGTACATAAACACCATTCACAGAATGAAAAAAAAACTTAAAGAGAGTCTAACATGTCCTTCTCCACTGCTACAGCCTGCCACTGCAAGAGTCTGCCCTGGGCTTGCCAGCCCATGCTGCCAAGAGAGTGTGGATAAGACCCTCAATGCTGTGAGGGAGAAAATTCTATGATTTTGACCCACTGCACTGAAGGAATGGTAATGTATTTCCAAGTCAGGATAGTGTTGTGCTTGAAAGGCTATTTGCTGATGGTGATGTTTCCATGTATCTGCTGTCCCTGTCTTCTAGATGTTGATGGTCTTGGGCTTAGAAGGTGGTTTCTAAAGAACTTTGACAAATTCCTGCACCACATCTAGTAAGTAGGATACACATTGCTGCTACTCGGTGTCAGTGGCGGGGTGACTGAAAAATTGTGACTGTGATACCAATTAAGCGGGCTGCTTTGTCCTGGATGGTGTCAAGTTTCTTGAATACTGTTGGAGCTGCATTCATCTTGGCAAGTGGGGAGTATTCCATCACACTCCTTACTTGCATCTTGTAGATAGTGCACTGGTTTTGGGGAGTCAGGAGGTGGGTTATTCCTAGCCTCTGATCTGCTTTTGTAGCTGCTTTATTGACATTGCTAGTCCAGTTCAGCTTCTGATCAATAATAACTCCCAGGATTTTTGATATTGGGGGATTCACAGATGGCCTGATCCTTAAAGGTCAAGGAGCAGTTGATAGATTATCTGTTATGGGAGATGGTCAGAGCCTGGCATTTGTGTGGCATGAATGTTATTTGCCACTTTTCAGCCCGAGCCTGAATATTGTCAAGATCTTATTGCATTTGGACATGGATTGCTTCAGTATCTGAGGAGTCTTGCATGGTACTAATATTGTGTAATAATTAGCTGACATCTCAACAACAGGAATGTCGTTCATGAAGCAGCTGAAGGTGACTGGGCCTTGAACACAGTCTTAAAGGACTCCTGCAGCGTTATGGAGCTGAAGTAATGGAACACCAACAACTTCAACAGTTTTTCTTTGTGCCAGGTATGATTCCAACCAGCGAAGAATTGTCCCTGGATTCCCATTGACTCTAGTTTTGCCACATTCTGTCAAATGGGATTTTGATGTCAAGACTGTCACTCTGACCTCATGTCAGGAATTCAGCTCTTTAGTTCATGTTTGAAACAAGGCTGTAATGAGGTCAGGAAAGGAATGACCTTGGCAGAACCCAGACAGGGCATCACTGAACAGGCGATAATGGGAACTGCAGATGCTGGAGAATCCAAGATAACAAAGTCTGGAGCTGGATGGACACAGCAGGCCAAGCAGCATCTCAGGAGCACAAAAGCTGACATTTCGGGCCTCGACCCTTCATCAGAGACGGGGATGGGGAGAGGGAACTGAAATAAATAGGGAGAAAGGGGGAGGCGGACCGAAAATGGAGAGGAAACAAGATAAGTAGAGAGGAGAGTATAGGTGAGGAGGTAGGGAGGGGGTAGGTCAGTCCAGGGAAGATGGACAGGTCAAGGAGGCGGGATGAGGTTAGTGGGTAGGAAATGGAGGTGCGGCTTGAGGTGGGAGGAAGGGATGGGTGAGAGGAAGAACAGGTTAGGGAGACAGAGACAGACTGGGCTGGTTTTGGGATGCAGTGGGGGGAGGGGACGAGCTGGGATGGTTAAGTGATGCAGTGGGGGGAGGGGAAGAACTGGGCTGGTTTTGGGATGCAGTGGAGGAAGGGGAGATTTTGAAGCTTGTGAAGTCCACATTGATACCATTGGGCTGCAGGGTTCCCAAGCGGAATACGTGTTGCTGTTCCTGCAACCTTCGGGTGGCATCATTGTGGCACTGCAGGAGACCCATGATGGACATGTCGTCTGAGGAATGGGAGGGGGTGCTGAAATGGTTTGCGACTGGGAGGTGCAGCTGTTTGTTGCGAACCGAGCGGAGGTGTTCTACAAAACGGTCCCCAAGCCTCCGCTTGGTTTCCCCAATGTAGAGGAAGCCACACTGGGTACAGTGGACACAATATACCACATTAGCAGATGTGGAGGTGAACATCTGCTTGATATGGAAGGTCATTTTGGGGCCTGGGATGGAGTGAGGGAGGTGGTGTGGGGGCAAGTGTAGCACTTCCTGCGGTTGCAGGGGAAGGTGCTGGGTGTGGTGGGGTTGGAGGGGAGTGTGGAGCGGACAAGGGAGTTGCGGAGAGAGTGGTCTCTCCGGAAGGCAGACAAGGGTGGGGATGGAAAAATAGCTTGGGTGGTGGGGTCGGATTGTAGATGGTGGAAGTGTTGGACGATGATACATTGTATCTGGAGGTTGGTACACATCTTTCACACCCCGCCCCCGCCACAACCGCCCCCAGAGGATCCCCCTCATTCTCACATACCACACCAGCAACCGGTGTGGCTTCCTCTACATTGGGGAAACCAAGCAGAGGCTTGGGGACCGCTTTGCAGAACACCTCCGCTCGGCTCGCAATAAACAACTGCACCTCCCAGTCGCGAACCATTTCAACTCCCCCTCCCATTCTTTAGATGGCATGTCCATCATGGGCCTCCTGCAGTGCCACAATGATGCCACCCAAAGGTTTCAGGAACAGCAACTCATATTCCGCTTGGGAACCCTGCAGCCCAATGGTATCAATGTGGACTTCACCAGCTTCAAGATCTCCCCTTCCCCCACCACATCCCAAAACCAGCCCAGTTCGTCCCCTACCCCACTGCACTACACAACCAGCCCAGCTCTTCCCCTTCCCCCCCACTGCGTCCCAAAACCAGCCCAGCCTGTCTCTGCCTCCCTAACCTGTTCTTCCTCTCACCCATCCCATCCTCCCACCCCAAGCCGCACCTCCATTTCCTACCCACTAACCTCATCCCACCTCCTTGACCTGTCCGTCTTCCCTGGACTGACCTATCCCCTCCCTACCTCCTCAGCTATACTCTCCTCTCCACCTATCTTCTTTTCTCTCCATCTTCGGTCCGCATCCCCCCCCCCCCCCCCCACCGACCCCACCGCCCCACCCCACCCCCGTCCTCCCTATTTATTCCAGAACCCTCACCCCATCCACCTCTCTGATGAAGGGTCTAGGCCCGAAACGTCAACTTTTGTGCTCCTGAGATGCTGCTTGGCCTGCTGTGTTCATCCAGCTGTGTTCATCCAGCTATGTTCATCCAGCTTCACACTTTATTATCTCTCCAGCAACAGGTATTTTTTAAATATCAGGTCAAGAGGCACATGCCCATTCCTCCTATCTCTAGAATCAGTCAACTAAACATGAATGTCTTTCTCTGAATGCGACTGGCTTCAGTGCTACTTACTATAATCAAAGGTAGCCTTGAAAGACGATCCTGGACAGGCTCTTTGCTTGTGTGTCCAAAGACATAATCAAGCGTACAAAGAAAGTATTTATTTATTTCCTCATTTAGCTAGTGGTACAGTTGTGGCCAACGTTCCGTAAGGGTTGTGTGGCTGTGCACCACACTGCGGGTGTACACACACACACACGCACACACATGCACACACACGCACACGCGCACTCCTCGGTGTGCAAACACAGACGTATTCACTTCTGCTGCACATAGACCTCAAGTCTGAGCTGTGGTTGGAGACGTTGGAGGGAACATAGCTTCTGGCAATAAATGTGCATTCAAAATGCTTGCCAGACTGGGGAGTTAGTCAACCAGTTTATGAGAAACAAGCTAACTTGACAATGGATACTTAAATTGTTAGTATTGTATTTCCTCTTCATCCATCTTATTCTCTGTCCATAATTCTAAAAAGAAATCTGTTTTTCAGCCAATTTGCAGTTTTCTGTAATGTTCTAATCTGTGGTGAAGGATAACGCTGGAGCCAATCTTTATTTATTTCACATTTCTTTATATGGTGAAACATTAAAAGCATACCCCTGTAAATCAACCATGCATGCAGTTCTCATCTAAGTTCTCCAATTCACACCCTCCACCTATGAATAATGAAACACACTAGGTGTACAATTCAAAGATGCAGCACTACACCCAGGAAGACTCTTACTAAATGTACACTCAGTGCTATCTTCAACAAATTGATCAATCAACTTGCTGCCAGCCTTTGCAGAATTTCCAAAAACCTAAGTCATCACACTACGAAGATAAAGAGTGGATCTTGAGCTGAAGTGGAGAGACAGTGGTGTAACGGATAGGATACCTTCAGCAGTGCTTGCTTAGGAGGTCAACACCAGGATCACCATCCAGTTGAGTGTGGTGGTTCGCTTCTCAGAGATGCCAGCCAAATCAGAAGATTGACAATTTGGTAGCCATTGCAGTGCAAACAATCAAGGTGGTCACTGCTGAGGCTATAAGAAGAAGACCAGGTACCAGACAAGTGCTTTAATTTACCATTCTAGGACCAGGTAAGCAGACACTAGCAATCAGAAAGATGAGCCCTTCAGCAGTGGTATGGTAGGGCTGGCCTGTGTCACCAGGTGCCTCTTCATGGATCATGGAACAACCACTAAGGAAGGCTCCCAGAGACCCATTTAGAGGCCATGATGTGGCAGGGACTTTCCAAGATCAGTAATATGCTACCTGTGACATGTCTTGCAGGAGGTGTGGGATATGTCTGAAAGAGACATGTTCATGATGTCACCACTATATCAGAGAATATATCCTAACGAAATAAAGGTCTCAGCGTTGACCATATGAGCTTGATCTCTTGTAGAATGACAAACTGAGGGGACCATACTAAAATACATCTGAAGTGCTTTGCTTAATCCCGGACACATAAGTGCCCATATTTGTAAATCCAAATGTAACTATCAGGAGCCGTAATAAAGGTTCATTGAATTCTTAATTATGAGATGACCACATCTCATCCTCATGTCATGTGAACTGAGAAAAAGCATCACAGTGTGACAGTGGCAGATCATCAGTATATCTTACCACCTAGTGTCATGGTTGCAATGTAATAGTGAGCACCAGTAATTAGTTATTAAAGAATTGTCATCGAAAATCAGATAGCACTGAGCATTTGGATGACTAATTACAATACCAGGTTATAGCCCAATAGATTTACTTGAAGACTGTAACCTGGTGTTGTGTGATTTTTCACCTTGTCCAGCCCAGTCCAACACTGGCAACTCCATATCATAACTACAATAAGTTTACATAGGCACTGATTTCCAACTTTAATAGCTGGGAGAAAGACTGACTTTACCTCTACTTAAATATTTAAGCAGTTAACATGCTGCAGTTAAAAGACCTTTTATTAAAAGCAATTTCCATAGGAGAAAGGCTTCTTACACACAGAAAACTAAAGTTGATAGTTAAAGGATGCTGTCAGTTTAATGGCACAGCCCTCCTGTTCAAAAAATGATACGTGAAGCACTAAAAAGAGATTTTCTAACCTAAAGAAGCTTACTTGTGTGTTGTGGTCAGTTGGTTCCATCAGGCTGCTTCCTTCAGTTCAGTGGCTAAGTCGGTGGAATGCCATCACTTGCTATTTGGAGCAAAATTTCCCTAGTCTCTGAACCATCTACTACAGGCCTTTATTTCTTAAATGAGCAGATCCACACTCAGGAAAAATTCTTAAAATGGCTGCAGCCCATGAAAAATAAAGTAACAACAGAAGGGAAAATAGAAGCACAGAATAGTCAACCAATGAAAAGAACAAACAAGCCCAGCATTCAATCTTAAAAAAACAAGAAACCACAGCCACTGATAATAACTGAAAGGCAAGGATTTGATACGGATGAGACAGCATGTGATGTCTTCAGTGACCTATAACTATTTGAGCAACATGTCCAGCTTTACTTCACAGATCAAACCATAAATAATACTGAAAACAACAAATGCTGGAGATCACTGCACGTCAGACAGCATCTATGGAGAGAGAGCAAGATAATGTTTCAAATCTAGATGAGTCTTTATCAGAGCTGAAGTGAAATGCAAAGTAGACAGCATTTATGCTGTAGATTGGGAATGTGGGGGTTGTGGATAGTGCATGTAGGATGCTGGAAGAGGAAAGAAGTTGGCAGTTCAGATTAAGTGATTGGAATGTGAGAATGGCAAAACAATGGCGTGTCTCCAGCTAGACTTTAAAGGATAGACACTGAGATGGGAGGAGGAGAGACAGGACATGATAACGAGCTAAAAAAAGGGAAGAAATGGTTCATAATTTGAAGGCGTTGAACTCAGTATTAAGTCCAGAAGGCGATAAAGTGCCTGGTCTGAATATACGCTGTTGTTCCTCCAGTTTGCGCTGTAATAATGAGAAGACCTCATAATAATACATGCTATCATCAACGATGATAGTATATAAATACATTCAGTCTTTCTGAGGATGGTAAAAAAAATCCCTTAAAAAGTATGGAGAGTACCTGGGGGCCAGCATAACGTATGGGTAAATATCGGGTTCACAGACGCCAGCTATGTCTTATAGGCAGGAATCGCAACAGTACACTGAAAACTTGTCACCAAATGCTGCAGCAAACAGCATCATAGAACATAAGCATAGAACAGTACAGCACAGTACAGGCCCTTTGGCCCATGATGTTGTGCTGAACTTTTACCCTAATCCTAAGGTCTATCTAAGCTCTACCCCTACATTATACTATCATCCATATGCCCATTTAATAGCTTAAACGCCCCTAATGAGGCCGACTCCACTGCCCTCTCTAGCAATGCATTCCACACCCTGGCCACTCTCTGAGGAAAGAACCGACCTCTGACATCTCCCCTATATCTACCTCCATTCACTTTAAAACTATATCCCCTCATAATAGCTACCTCCACCCGAGAAAAAAGTCTCTGGTTGTCTACTCTATCTATACAACTGATCATTTTGTACACCTCTATCAAGTCACCTCTTATACTTCTTTGTTCTAAAGAGAAAAGCCCGAGCTCTCTCAACCTCTCCTCATAAGACCTTTCCTCCATTCCAGGCAACATCCTGTTAAATCTCCTCTGCACCTTTTCTCATGCTTCCACGTCTTTCCTGTAATGAGGTGACCAGAACTGGACACAATACTCCAGATGTGGCCGAACCAGGCTTTTGTCGAGCTGGAGCATACCTTCACAGCACTTGAACTCAATCCCTTTATTATTGAAAGCTAACACACCATACGCCTTCTTAACAACTCTATCCACCTGGATGGCAGCTTTCAGGGAACTGTAGACATGAACCCCAAGAACCCTCTGCTCCTCCATACTGCCAAGGATCTTTCCATTAACCCTGTACTCTTCTTTCAAGTTTGTCCTTCCAAAATGAATCAGCTCACATTTTTCAGGATTAAACTCCATCTGCCACTTCTCAGCCCAGCTCTGCATCCTTTCAATGTCCCTTTGCAACCTAGAACAGCCCTCCGCACTGGCCACAACATGACACATCTTTGTATCATCCACAAACTTACTCATCCACACTTCCACTCCATTATCCAAATCATTTACAAAAATCACAAATAGAAGAGGACCCAGAACAGATCCTTGTGGTGCTCCACTCATAACTGAGCACCATGATGAATAGTTTCTGTCCACTACCACCCTTTGTCTTCTAAGGGTCAGGAAATTCTGAATCCAATCTGCCACATTTCCCCCTATCCCATGCCTCCTTACTTTCTGCATGAGCCTACCATGGGGAACCTTATCAAACACCTTACTTAAATCCATGTATGCCACATCCACAGCTCTAACTTCATCCGCATGTTTGGTCACCTCTTCAAAGAATTCATTAAGGTTTGTGAGGCATGATCTACCCCTCATAAATCCATGTTGACTATCACGAATCAAACTGTGCCTTTCCAAGTGCTCATAAATCCTGTCTCTCAGAGCCCTTTCCAATAATTTGCCCACCACTGATGTAAGACTAACTGGCCTGTAACTTCCGGGGTTATCCCTATTCCCTTTTTTGAACAAGGGTATGATGTTTGCCTCTCTCCAACCTTGCAGCACTATACCTGTGGACAGTGAGGATGAAAAGATCATCGCCAAAGGCCCTGCGATCTCTTCCCTCACTTCCCATAGAATCCTTGGATAAATCCCATCAGGCCTAGGGGACTTATCTATTTTCAACTTGCTCAAAATTCCTAACACATCATCCATACTAACATCAACCTCCTACCAGCCTGTTTCACAGTGTCCTCCTCTCCAACTAGGTCTCTCTCAGTTGTAAATACCGAAGAAAAGTATTCATTCAGGGCCTCTCCTATCTCTTTAGGCTCCATGCACAAATTCCCTTTATAATCCTTGATCGGCCCTACCTTTACTCTGGTCATTCTCTTATTCTGCATGTACGTGTAAAAAGCCTTGGAGTTTTCCTTAATCCTATCTGCCAAGGTTGTCTCATGCCCCCTTCTCGCACTCCTCAGCCCTTTCTTCAGCTCCTTCCTGGATAACTTGTATCCCTGTAGAGCCTTTTCCGTTCCTTGTTTCCTAAGCCTTACATAAGCATCCTTATTCCTCTTAACCATTCGTTCAACTTCTCTTGAGAACCAAGGCTCCCTCACTCGACCACATCTTCCCCGCCTGCTAGGGACAAACATATCGAGCAGACGCAGTGTGCATTCCTTAAACAATCTCCACATTTCAATAGTGCTCTTCCCTGACAGCATCTGTTCCCATTTTATGTTACCCAGTTCTTGCCTAACAGAATTGTAATTACCCTGCTGTATGTACTTATCTTTTTCCATGACTATTGTAAAAGTAACAGAGTTTTGATTGCTACCGCCAAAATGCTCTCCTACCAACAGGTCTAACACTTGGCCCGGTTCATTGCCAAGCACCAAATCCAAAGTGGCCTCTCCACATATTGGTCTATTCACATACTGCGTCAGGAATCCGCTCTGAACGCACTGGACAAAATCCACTCCACCTAAACCATTACAACTGAAACGTTTCTGATCAATATTGGAAAGTTGAAGTCACCCATGACTAGAACCCTGGAACTTCTGCACCTTTCCAGTATCTGCCTCCCAATCCGCTCGTCCACTTCTCTGCAACAATTAGTGGGCCTGTAAAAAAAAACCCAAAGTGGCTGCTCCTTTCTTGTTCCAGGCCTCAACCCAAACTGACTCTGTCGACATATCATTCTTGAACTGCCTTTCAGTAGCTGCTATACTAGCCCTGACTAGTAATGCCACTCTCCCACCTCAGTGTGATTTCTCCCAAGAGAAACGTGAAGAGAGGTTCTTCAAACCAAGTAATCCAGATGCAATGAAGATATGTAAAACATGTAATGTTTGGTATCATCTCTAATCAAAGCCTTCAAGAACATCTTCTGGACAAGAAAAGAGTCATGCCACTGATGTCTTGTTGGAAGATGGATGCAGAATGAAGCCACAGTGGCAGCCAACATCAATTACACATTTTGGATGCAGACAACAATATTGCTACAATCAGATAAATACATAAAATCAGCAAGATCAATGTTAGATGTGGTTTGTCATACCTACCCAAAATTACCTAAAATCCAAAGCTGATATCGGAGGTAAAGGTATTACCTCTACTGATTCTCAAAGATGTGTACCCCACCACCACCGTGCACCCCACCTCCCACACCCCCACAACTATGCTTCTTGGTATAAGCTACAAAATACTAGCTCATGGCATATAATCAGTTCTGTATAGTGGTATGATCACATTGCAGTGCTAATATGCAAGTTTGGCTCAGATTCCTGAATTCTTCTTCCTGGCAGATATCAATATGGCAGGACTACGAATATTGTGACCATTCATGAGCTTCAAACCACTCCCACAGTGGTCAGAACGAGACAGCCACAAAACTTTCCTGTTCAAAGACAGAGCAGAGCGAGCAGATACATCAACAGAGAACTGTCATATCTATACAGATAGGGAATGTAGTCAAGTGTGCCACCACAGCTACTTAATATCAGTAAACATTTCTAAGCTATGCAAACAGCCCAGGCTGTGTGAAGTTATTACTACTCTTGGAGCTACACTTTGAAGGAACAGCAACCAAGCATGATGTGCTACTTATTCACACAGAGACTGAGGAAGAATCTTCAATGGCAACAATTGTGCAAATGGCACACTGGAGCTTCATCTGACTGTGCTCAATTTTCTTGCACTGAGGGAAGCATGCTTCATTACATCTGGACTGAGCCCAGACATGCATTGCTTCTGTTTGTAATGCACATATACCAGGAGCTGTCAGAAAAGTTCACTGAATTCTTCAGTACAACATACCCACATCTCAATCCTTACATTATGGGAACTAATGTAGGTATTATTGTGTGATGGTGGCAGATTGTCAGCACATAATTAATTTAATTGGCCACCTGCCTCTGAACAGTGGTCCACCACATCACTACTGTTTTTTTCTATTAGGAACACCTTTCCCAATTCCTGCTGCCTCTACCTTACAAGGATGCCTTTTGTAGTGATTGGAACCAGGTGGATCCTATTGATTATGAGATCCTTGATTGGGGTTGTTAACCTAGTCCAATCAGGGAGCCCTGGCTGATCGATATAAACAGGGAATTCGGAATCTCCTCACTTCAGGGAATGACTCTGAGCTGGCTGGCCACAGCTGTGCATATGTAAATGAAGGGTGACTTGGTGAAAGGATAATGGCCTCTGTGCAGTTATTTCACCCTCTCTTCAGCTGGTCATCAAACACAATTTTTGCAGCACTATCTGCTTTAAGCAAAATAAATCTCAGTTAATGGCACAAAAATACATGGTATTTATTTCATGGTATAAATTGCAAATCAAACCTTTTTTCTGCTATATTATTTACCTCTGATTTTTATGTCACAAATTATGACTTGTCAGTTATTCAACAGCAGGTTAAAACAGCTCCCACATTACGTCACTCTGTTCGTCACAACAGAAACTGCAACCCTCCACCCGGCACAACCCCAGCCAGATGCACGGTTCTTTTGTTTAATCTTTGTGCTATGTAACACAGTTTGCCAGAGTCCACTCTGGCTAATACTATTGCATAACAATGGAGTGAAAATTGTAACTTCTAAGGTGCATACCTGTCTCTTACTTACAACCATTAATTCCACCCCACCTGCCCCACACACCAACACAACCACAGACACAGCCATTGTCTGTTGTAACTAGAAATTCCCACTGTCCAATCCTCAGATTAAAGTTATAAAACTGAAATTTAATCTGAAATTGAACTCAGACCCAAAGTGGGGAATAGCTTTTGTGGATCAATAAAATAAAGGACTATCTGTAACGGTTTATTAGATAACATGCCTGTGAAGTAACTTGAGTTGTTGTGGAAATACTATAGCAAAGATGTAATGTAAAAGCACGCTGTTGTTGTAAATTTTAGTTTATCTGAATGCAGTGAAGTAGAAATAGTATGTGAAAACAATGAAAAAATATCATTTGATTGATTTTGTTAGTTCTCTGTCTCCTACTTCACACCTCTTTATTTGATTTTTGTTGCTTAATTTGTATTTTCCAAGCTACATTTCTTCCAGGAATATTTCTTACAACTCAACTGTTTCATGTTTTTCAGGCAACTTGCACTGTTGAATAATGATTTTTTAAAAATAAACTTGAGCACACCAGAAGCAAATGTAACATGAGTATTCCCAGATGACAACATGAAGGATCTTAAATATTTTGCACTCAGACCTTTTTATTTAGTGCATGCGGAGTGTTTTGAGATGTTATTGGCACATGCTAACTTTTTATTATGAAATTAGAAAATTGTTTCACAGGATTTCTTTTGTAGCCAAGATTCTAATATTCTAACAATATGATAGTTTTCGCATTGATTTAATATAACTTTGAACTGTTGTTATAAAACTTGCAGATTAACTAGAAAATTAATTTGTTTATTTGATGGGGTAGCAAATCTGGCAAGTGAAACTGTAGTCTGTGCAAAACAAACTTTAAAAATTGTATTGTTCAAAATATATGCCTTTGAACTTCATAGAATCTCTACAGTGTGGTAACAGACCCTTTGGCCCAACAAGTCCATCCCGACCCTCAGAGCATCCCACCCAGAACCACTACCCAACCCACCCCCCTCCAATCTGCACATTCCTGAACACTACAAGCAATTTAGCCTGGCCAATCCACCTAGCTGGCACACCTTTGGACTGTGGGAGGAAGCCCATGCAGACATGGAGAGAATGTGCAAACTCCACACAGGCAGTCGCCCGAGGGTGGAATCGAACTTGGGTCTTTGGTGCTGTGAGCCAATGTCCTCCTGGTGCCTTTTCTACTGTCTGCTGTTAACTAACATAATGAATGAATATTTGGATAGCAGTGAGTAAACTGTTTTGCATGCACACATATAAATATATAAAGAATCCTTCTTTGTCAATCCATAGACCATCCAGTCGCTGTAAATCAGGACCACTGTATTTGACCCATTACCTGTAATAAAAATGTTTTTCCATTATGTTTTATATCTTACTATTGAAAATTAATAGGTTTACCAATTTTCCAACAGCATGTTACAAAATCTGTACTGACTCACACTGATAATTAATTTTATCTTCTAGTCTTCACACTCATTCCTGCACAGCAGCAGCAACAGCAGCAAGGTGTCATCTGTCAATGCCTGCTTCCAGTTCTGTTCAAACAGGAACCTGCTTCATAGTTGACTGCTGCTGGCATTAAGTGCAGCTCCCACAAAGGTCACAGGCATTTGAATTTGCTAAACAATTATTCTCTCCCACATCAAATGCTGAGCTGTTTTTGAAGATATTATTTCTCTTTGTTAAGAAAGTTTCAATCTACAATAAGTACTTCAAAGCAAATCAGTGCATAACATACGATTTTCTGGATACCGCCATTCCTCCTTCATTCAAGGTGTGTCTATAAGAATCTGCCTGGGGGATCGCCAGCAAACCACAATCTGGGGTCCATGACATATGTGGATATACTTAATGTCTTGCTGACCTCTCACTCACTGATCATGGTGTATTTGTATTATTGCAGACATCAAATTGTGAACATTGTGATTATTGTGACATTTATATAAATGTTGATATGTATTTATATATAATGTAGAAAAATAGCATGCTTATGTTAAAAGGGTTGACTTTGAAATGAAATTTATTGGTAGCAGAAAAATAATTGTGCACCTTCTTTCAATGAATTCAATAAGAAATTCTAACCTGCTGGGGTTTTTTAAAAATTCATTCAAGGGATGTGGCTGGAGCTGACTAGGCCAGCATTTATTGCCCTTCCTTAATTGCTGAATCGGCAGTTAAGAGTCGACCACATTCCTCTGGCTTGGACCCACAGACCAGGTAAAGGTCCTTTTCCTCAAGGATGTCAGTGAATCAGATGTTTTTTTTCAGACAATTGATTAATGGCAATCATTAGACTCTTGTTGGATTCAAATTCCACCATCTACCATGGCAGGAATCAAACCCATCTCCCTGGAACATTATTTGGTCTGTGGATCAACAGTCTAGGAATAATACGACTAGGCCTTTGCCATCCAATATTTCTAACCTATTGTTCAAGAATCACATGATTGAAAAGCAACAAAATTAAATGCTGCAGTTTGAGCCAGTTGTGAATAGGTGCCACACAAGGTGCCACACAATTAAAAAAAATTACTTAGAGTAAAACACTTATGTTAATGGAATCTATATACGTGTAAATTCTGAGTTTCTATTACAGGATATTGATGTGTGCAGAGTAACAGACTACTTTCTGCCATGAAATTTTTAAAAAATCAAAAATGGTGACTAGGAGAAAAGAAACAACTGGGATAGTGAGCTTGCAGTACACAGGTGGTAAGTTATTTTAACATCATGATTCCAAGCATCTCTCCTCCCACAGCAGTCATCTAATCTCTGGGTAGGAGTTTAAAAAATGCTGCCTTTTAAAAATCAAAGGTAATTTAAAGAAGCAACAAATCTGACAAGTTCTTCTTTGATTCTTTAAGGTAACCAAAGCTAATTATTTTAAGCACCTCAAATCTGCTCACAGTCTATTCATTTTTAAAGTAAACCGACTTAGAATTTTAAGACTGTCATGGTAATTGTACTGTTTTATTGTCTTTTGACTCTCTTTACTTTTTCAAAAGCCTCTATATTATTCTTCTTGTGAGATGATCAAAACTGGACACTGTATTCTAAATATGTCCTAAACAAGATTTTATCCTAGCAATACAATCCAATACTTGAATCTCTTTGTCTATTGCTTCACAACACTGCTCAAACCTTAAGAAAATTATGTTTTTCAGCAGAAAACATATTTTGTTTTCTACAGATTCTCATTCTCTACCCTGTAGGCATAACCTCCATCCATGTACATGACATATTTAAATATATATCATGATATGTTAAATGCATTTAAATGTATTGCATTATATTTGCTGAATGAAAGTTCATTTTCTACTGCATTAAGATCTGCAACAGTTTATTTTCATCAATGAGAAAGTTCTCACTTGATTGATTTTTGTATCCTATCAATTCCAATAATTCTATCATCACAGCTGAAGGACATTAATTGTAACCATCCTCTAACCACATATATAACCTTTAATCCCATTGTGACAGAATTGCTGAACAAGTAAGATGGTTAATTGTTTGTTGATGGGCATTGCAGCCACTTCGTTAAAATGTCCACTGTTTCATGGTTAGATTACTTAGTGATGGTGCGTACTACTAGGAATGCATTTCCAACCAATGCCAACTGCTATGCTGCCATTTAATCCTTTATGGAGCCTCAACTGGCTGGGAACGGGAGTTCTACCCCTCACCTGGGAGGAGTTCACACCTTAGAGAACCACTGGCGAGCCTGATTACCAAGTTCAAGTGGTGGCCATTGCTCAGAATACAGGCAGCGTCGAAAGAAAAGGAGAAAACAGAAATTGGACTTCAAACAGTTCTAAATTTTGATAGGGCCTGGCTAGCATTTAAAGGTTCCAGTGAGGTGGCTAAATGACCAGGCTTGAGAAACCTGGGAGTGGAGGGTTAAAGGGAAAAGGACCTTGCAGGGACGCCTCCAATGGGCACATATGGGATCCCAAAGGAGGTCCCTCACCCCTTGACTATACCTAGCTCACTTAGCAAAACTTGCCAGACTACACATCTGGTATTTGCCTCCCCTATCCCAGATAAAATAATGACAGGGATATGATGAGGCATTTGTGACCTCATTATTGAAGACTTCCAGATCTCAATAGGCAGACTGCCTAACATTTCCACAGTACCCCACTTCTAACAGATGGATGGGTAAGCACTGTGCAACCAAGTGCTGCACTTTATCAGAGATAATGGGAACTGCAGATGCTGGAGAATCCAAGATAATAAAATGTGAGGCTGGATGAACACAGCAGGCCCAGCAGCATCTCAGGAGCACAAAAGCTGACGTTTCGGGCCTAGACCCTTCATCAGAGAGGGGGATGGGGTGAGGGTTCTGGAATAAATACAGCATCCACTGTACCCGGTGTGGCTTCCTCTACATTGGGGAAACCAAGCGGA
Source organism: Stegostoma tigrinum (assembly GCF_030684315.1). Classification (NCBI taxonomy): domain Eukaryota; kingdom Metazoa; phylum Chordata; class Chondrichthyes; order Orectolobiformes; family Stegostomatidae; genus Stegostoma; species Stegostoma tigrinum. Next base: position 62,693,716 of record NC_081361.1, on the reverse strand, counting down.
GGCTTGGGGACCGCTTTGCAGAACACCTCCGCTCAGTTCGCAACAAACAACTGCACCTCCCAGTCGCAAACCATTTCCACTCCCCCTCCCATTCTTTAGATGACATGTCCATCATGGGCCTCCTGCAATGCCACAATGATGCCACCCGAAGGTTGCAGGAACAGCAACTCATATTCCACTTGGGAACCCTGCAGCCCAATGGTATCAATGTGAACTTCACCAGTTTCAAAATCTCCCCTTCCCCTACTGCATCCCTAAACCAGCCTAGTTCGTCCCCTCCCCCCACTGCACCACACCACCAGCCCAGCTCTTTCCCCCCCACCCACTGCATCCCAAAACCAGTCCAACCGTGTCTCTGCCTCCTAACCGGTTCTTCCTCTCACCCATCCCTTCCTCCCACCCCAAGCCGCACCCCCATCTACCTACTAACCTCATCCCACTTCCTTGACCTGTCCGTCTTCCCTGGACTGACCTATCCCCTCCCTACCTCCCCACCTATACTCTCTCCACCTATCTTCTTTACTCTCCATCTTCGGTCCGCCTCCCCCTCTCTCCCTATTTATTCCAGTTCCCTCTCCCCATCCCCCTCTCTGATGAAGGGTCTAGGCCCGAAACGTCAGCTTTTGTGCTCCTGAGATGCTGCTTGGCCTGCTGTGTTCATCCAGCCTCACATTTTGTTGTCTTGGAGTTCTCCAGCATCTGCAGTTCCCATTATCTCAGCTCTTCCCCTCCACCCACTGCATCCCAAAACCAGTCCAACCTGTCTCTGCCTCCCTAACCTGTTCTTCCTCTCACCCATCCCTTCCTCCCACCCCAAGCCGCAACCCCATCTACCTACTAACCTCATCCCACCTCCTTGACCTGTCCGTCTTCCCTGGACTGACCTATCCCCTCCCTACCTCTCCACCTATCTTCTTTTCTCTCCATCTTCGGTCCGCCTCCCCCTCTCTCCCTATTTATTCCAGAACCCTCAACCCATCCCCCTCTCTGATGAAGGGTCTAGGCCCGAAACGTCAGCTTTTGTGCTCCTGAAATGCTGCTTGGCCTGCTGTGTTCATCCAGCCTCACATTTTATTATGCTGCACTTTATCAGCTGGTTTCAGCCTTCAAACTTTCTACTGGGGAACCAAAAAATTCCTCCTGATTAATCACATGATACATATGAAATTGCCTGAATAAAAATTGGCTGTGAAACTAGCAAACAGTTTGCTGAGTGCGTTTATTGTTGGAAATAGTGAGGACAATGTCAAACGTAGGGAGCACGATTAGCTTTGGAGAAAACACTTAAGTTCAGGTAGACAGGTTATAAAGTTGAAAATTCAATTACAGGGGAGATTTAGTGCCAATTAATGAAAGCTGATATATTTTAAGAAGAAATAGATGAAATATAATTTAACTACTGAAACTTTAAAAGAAAATGAGAAAGAAGATGTACTGGAGGTATGGGTATATAAATTTTTGAAAATGAAGCAAAGCTGATAAACAGTAAAACAAGCATGTGATAACCCTAGACTTTACAACAGGAACATTAAGCACAAAAGCAAACAGAAAATGGTAACGGGGTTAAAATTGTTTCAGAGATAGTAGGAACTGCAAATGCTGGAGAGTCTAAGATAACAAGGTGTCGAGCTGGATGAACACAGCAGGCCAAGCAGCATCAGAGGAGCAGGAAGGCTGATGTTTCAGGCCCAGGCCCTTCTTCAGATATTTCTGAAGAAGGGTCTAGGCCTGAAACGTCAGCCTTCTTGCTGCTCTGATGCTGTTTGGCCTGCTGTGTGCATCCAGCTCGACACCTTGTTATCTCAGAAAATGGTAATGCTTTTGATAAATAGTTATGCTGTAGCTAGAACATTAATTTGAGTGTCTTTGAGTTGTGAAAGCCACTTTGGAAAGCCTGGCAATATAGCTGATAATCATAAAGATACTTAACAATAGGGATGAGAGACTTCCATTAGGTGGAGATATAGAGAAAATGTGACTCATTTCATTACAAAAGATAGGTTAAGATGTTCAAAATTAAGAAGGGTTTGGTAAAGTAAACTTTAGTGGTTTATTGGATGTGTTAAAGGCACCTTAAATCAATTGCATATTAGAGGACAGGAGACGTATACAGAACAGATAAGGATAGCGAGTCCCTTCCTGCAACATTCACAAAATTGTTAAGTTTTTAACAACAAAACCATCACCCTTCATAGAACATATCGAACTGTACAGCACAGGAATAGGTCCTTCGGCCCAACATGTCTGCACTGACCAGGAAGCCATCCTAAAACTAATCCCATCTGCCTGCATATGGACTGTATCCCTCTATTCCCTGCCTGCTCATGTGTCTGTCTAAATTCCTCTTAAACATTGCTGTTGTATCTCCTTCTACCATGTCCTCTGGCAGCATGTTCCAGGGACCTACACTATGGAAAAAAACTTGAGTCATACATCTCCTTTTAACTACGCCTTCTCACCTTAAACCTTTACCTCCTCATATTTGATGTTTCCACCCCAGGAAAAAGATTCCAACTATAATAACCATAGCATTTTTGTTTCAGTTTTACTGGCAACGGAGTCAAAAATACTTGATGGAACTGAGAAAGGAGAGCAGAGTAGTTTTGAAATCAAGCTTCATTGAAAATTCACCAAGCACACCTGATATTATTCCATCTGATGAGAGCATCAAAACTACCTGAGGTCACACATTTCACAAGGCTGTAACAAATTATATTTCAGTGTCGCATATTTGCAACCATATGCCACAGTTCTACAACCACATTAGACTCTCTCACAATTCATACCTGTAATATTACTCAAATTGCTTGCAACCCAAATCAAAAGGAGACAACAGGTGGAGGAAAAATTACTTCTACCATGCCTAATTTCTCAAGAATGCAGACAGTTATTGATTGCACTTACATAGTCATCTGAAGATTGATTTGCAAACCAGTGGCAATATCACCAAGAACGACTTAGTTCTGTTGATATGCAAATAAAATGACAGCATTTTCTGTTTCTTGTTCAGATCTCCTGTATTTGCTGTTTTTATGTTCTTTTTATTGTGATGATAAATCTCTGTATGATATAATGAAGTACAAGGTCCCATTTTAGTAACACATTTGACGCAGTTAGTGTTGACATGAGGATATGATTTGATTTTGTACATGTAAGGAGTTCTAGTAACATACTCACTCATTCATATTTGGCTAATTTATGTAATATGTAGTGTGCGTCATAATGGTCTAATGTGCCCACCTTTTATTTTCATGCAAGTGCTGACTGATCTACCTTATGTTCTACTGTAAAAGACAGATTGACCTTCACAAAGCACATTATCATATCCCATTGATCTTTTGGAATTCTCACATTCAATGAAAAGCTTTGAAGTTCAATGATTGTTATTTCTTCACAAACTATTTTGTAAATTGCCAGATACCACAAGCATCAGAGATAAAAGATCATATAATATATTGATTTTGTTAGTTCAGAGATAAATGCAGGTCAATATCTTACTCTTTGGAAAGTGCCATGGGATTTTTGTCTACCCCAAGTGGCGGAATGTGCATTGACAGAATGCCCACAATACTGCACTAGTTTGTCTTATTATAAGCCCTCCAGTGGCAACTGAACATACAGAGGTTTTACTTGGTATTTGTGGATATGCCTTGCCTGTAATGTTGCCATTCGTGCCGGTCACCCATATGGTGAACAAATCCTAAATACGCATTAGTGTAGGATGCATCATGATTCAGTCACATAATGTGGACAGCAAAGGTTGGCTTTGATCACATGAAGCACAAGATCTCTCACAAGATCTGTGAAACCATATACAGGTATTTTTCCTCACTTCAAAGAGAGTAAAAGACAACTGTCATAGACTAAAGGGTCATGGCCCACGAAACCATGAAAGCCTCTCTGCAAATGATTCTACCTGAAGGTTCAATAACTGCTTAACACTACCCTGAACTCCTTCCAAACATACCATTTATCTATGCTCCAGTTTTTATGCAGGATCTTTATTATTCTTCTTTTGAAACATGTCTTAAGATGCCAAAATTGACAAGCAATTTTGCATGACCCTTGAATCTGTTAAATTCCGTGCCAAGCATTTTTTTCAATTACTAAATGTTCCTTCATTATGTAAGACTTGAGCCACACCCTACAATGACTTTTGTTCTTCACTGGCTAAACATCCTGTGATTAGATTCCAAATTGGATCTAGTTTGGTGAGTGGATAAAATGCACGGTGCTATTGAAAAATGCCTTCCTGCTCTGGGCAAATATATGGCTCCTCAGTTGATTCCAGGCACTCTGTAAAGAGAAAACAGGGTGCTAAGAATAAACACATATTTTTCACCTGATTACTTCTCCAGGTTTATGATACCTTGGAAACAGAAAATGCCAGTGGTATGGGAGAATTTTAATATTGAGGAGCTTGTGGGCTTCAATGGCAGTTTGGAGACTTCTCCAGACAGACTTTCAGGCCCTCTGAGCTTGGCAAATTTCTGCTGGAGAAATTTCCATTCCCTGCACTTTGTTTGCCCTCATGATGATTAATCAATGGCTGCTTAATCAAGTTTTTTTTATCTTAAATTTAAAATATTAGAGCAGGCTCTTCTATTCCAGGGTTATCCATCTTTCATGTACCTGCAATGGCATCCTGTTGCTGCTTTCTAGATAGACAACCTCCTGTTGGCTTCAATAGCTCACCGGCTGTAATTAATTAGAAATGAGCTAGCCCTTAGGCTACTAATTGGACAATTCAAGATAATCACTTGTGTAACTATCTGTGGACTTCTGATCACCACTGGAACAGAATGGAAGGGTAAAAGCTTACATGGAAAGTTATGACCCAGATTACTGATTGGTGTGTGCCAGGTCCGCAATTAGGTGAATTTTGCTGACAGTGATATCAGCCAGAATGAGCAGGTGCTCAGATTTGCATCTCTGGCTGACTTCTCGTAGCTGCAGGGCATCATTAACTGCACACATATGGCAATCCAGTCATAACCACATCAACCAAGGTCATGAATGAACAGCAAAGGATTCTATTCCATTATTGCACATCTAGTGTACTGTAATGTGTACAAGAGGAACTGCCATGACTTTTAATCACTGCAACCCTTCAACCTCCTTCACATCTGTGAACCTGAATTACTTTCATGGGTTACTGTTAGGAAACAAGAGATAACTCTTCCTACTTGGTTGATGACATCTGTCTTGAAACTGACCATTGATACCAAACAACAGAGACCCATATGATCACCACATCTGTGAGTGAAAAAGCCAATGGTACCATAAAGATATGCTTCAAGTGTCTCAGGAGATCTGGAGTGTCCCTTCTCAGTACACACCAACCAGAATGATGAGGTGCAATGTGCCCTTCACAATATTGTGCATCCATGAGATTTGGACCTCTAGGTGAAAGAAGATAGATTGTCTTTGGAGTTTCCTGAAATGAAGAAGAAAGACAGGGAGGAGAGAGATGAGGAGGCAAACTCACCAGCATTTGGTCACATTGCATTTTTTTAAATGCAAGGTTCACTGAGCTTGATCAAAAGCAAATGCACATTGACTCTTCCCTACGATTCAAGTCACCATTATGCCACTGACACAAAGCAGTCTTGTAAATATCCAGCCATCTTTATGTTGATCCCTGACAATTAATGTCTTCTCATTCATCAAGTAAGTGAGTAGATGACGTGCCGCAATGCAAAGAAAAATACTGAAGCAGAAAGAGTGGCACCAAAAATAAAATTTATCAACTCAACTAAAGAATGGAAATTTCACTTGCAAAACTTTAAGTTTCCTTTCTACAACTCCTAAATGGAGAACCACTGAGACTTGAGAAGAGGTAGGAGCAGATTACTCAGACTTCTTTTCTGATTACCAAGATGTTTTCATCTGGGTTTTGGAATCATTAAGAACCCCGCAAAAACAGCATCACTGCATCATTGCACAGGCAGACTCAGGCATGTGACATGAGGTAACACGTACAAATTCTGATTGGAATAGAGCTGACTTTGGGGGTAACATACTCATTCTGGAGACAGTCTCCTCTTTAACTCTGCATTCATTGTCATTGTATTTAAGAGGCCTCTCAATACATTCGTTTTTGCTACCACTCAATGATTGTCCATTTTATTCATGATACTTGGGGTATATGACTTGCATCCAGCTGAGAGGGCTGCACCCCTTGATGTCGACTTCCCCAGCTCTCCTGCTACTGTCGTTTACTCTTGCTTTCTCATGAATTCTGAGTCACCAACTGAAAACCCAATTTTACTGTTCCACTGGGGTGCAAGTGTCTAAGCTGGCATGTGGTAATTTTCGGATTATAAGATTTTAGAACAGTTACAGCATAGGAGGGGGGATTTTGGTGCATAGGTACACACTCGCTCTGTAAATCAGAAACAGGAACAAAGTTGCTGGAAAAGCCCAGCAGGTCTGACAGCATCTGTGAAGGAAAAACAGAATTAGCATTTCAGGTCTGGTGACCCTTCCTCAGAACTCAGGTCGTAAATGCACAATTTGCATCATTTTAAGAAGGCAGCTCAGCACTACCTTGTCAAAGGCAGTTTCAGATGGGCACTAAATGCTGGCCTGGCTAATGGCACTCACATGCTACAAACAAGAAAATGGTCCTACTTGGTATTACCTGAAAATGAACCAGTTTATTTGAGGATATGACATCCAAAACATGCTCTAACTGCTGCTAAATGCACAAAGGCCCTGGTGAAGATGAAAGATATGAGTTAATAGTAAAAAGATAAGAACATTACAAGTTATGTCTACAAAGACAATCAAAGTTTTCAACTCACTGTTGAAACCAAGTCAGCATGACTGAACACTGAATGACATTCATGTTGCTCATGTTTAAGTATCATCTGAAAGCTGGGTGTTTCCCATTTCACACCTCCACTGTTCAAAAGTTTTGAGGAGTCACTGATCTCTAGTGATCTTAATCTGCATAGTAAACTGCAAAGTTTGTGGAAGCCCACTTCCGGGTCTTCCTCTCTCCTTTATGTTCTATGTTGCTTTCTCTTACAACAGAGGAAAAAACACAACTATATAATATTTAATATAATATAATAACATGTGCTCATCCAGTGGATGCTGTATATTTTGTGACCTACATTGCCAAAAGATGGGAAGAGTGCCAATAGTGGATAGACACATGGGGATGTGAGGATGTGCACCTCATATATTTCATCTTCACTGGGGCCTTTATGCATGTAGCAGAAGTTGTCAGAGAAGTACACATTCATGAATGAAGTAAGGGACTCTGAACAGTGGTGGGATGAAGTTAGACAGTGATAAGGTCACAGAGTTTTTTCCGGGATGGAAAGAGGTTCCTTAGACCATCAAACATCTATCTATTTTAATCACATTTTCCAATTCTTGGTCCATAGGCTTCTGTGCTGTTGCATTTCAGTTTTTCATCTTGATAGTTATAAATTTTGAGAGCTCCCACCTCTACAACCCTTTTAAGCAGTGAGTTCCTGATACCCACTACACTCTGGACAAAATATTATTTCCTCATTTTCCCCTCTACACCTCCTGCTCCTTACCTTAAAACTGTGCCCCCTGTCAGTGACCCCTCTATTCAGTGAAAAAGTTCTCTACTACCCTGTCTATCCTCCTCAGAATTATTTATACATCAATCAGATACCCTCCCTCATCAACATTCTCCGCTGTAAGGAAAACAACCTTAGCTTATTCTAGTAGTTGAATCATTCCAGCCAGGCAATATCCTGGTGAATCTCTTCTGCACCCTCTTGACCGTGATCATGTCATTCCTACAGTGTGATGACCAGAAATGCACACAGTACTCCAACTGTGGCATAACTAACATTATAATCAATCCCATCTTAACCTCCTTCCACTTTCTCTCCACATCCTTTGATCCCTTTAGCCGTAAGAACCATGTCTAACTCCTTGCAAACATTCAATGTTTTGGCCTTAACCATTTTCTATGGCAGATAATGCAACAGGCTCAGCACTCTCTGCGTGAATAAACACCTTGACAGCATCCTCTCAAAGAAAGCAGACACACACCATGAAATTTATCATATTCTCCAATGTACCGGCTGAGCTTTTGTCCAACTGAGCAGAAAGACAACTTGAGAACCAGGATCTCCAAGCTGGAGAAGATTAAAGTTTACCAGGCAACATTGAGCCCCGACGTCCTATAATGCTTGGGTGACTACAACAGGCAAATCATAGTATTGTAGAGATACCGGGAGTGGCTTTGCAAGATCCTCCAAATCTGCTGGTATGAAAAGTGGTCCAACAACAGTATCCTCACCCAAACAAACCTGCCCATAATCAAGGTACTAATCACTCAGAACCAGCTTTGTTGGGTAGGACATGTCATTCAACATCAGACTTGGACATAGTAGCAGACGGTCAGGGTTACAGCAAAAACACTTCAGGTACCTGCCAATTCTGGGTTTGTGTGGGGGGATGGTAGGGTGGGAATTAATTATTCAAGTTTAACTTTTTTTTAATTCTTCAGTGTACAGCACCTGCTGTTAATCATTGTTAACTCAAGTCTTAACCTGTAATTAACTAAAGGTATCCTTGAGTAAAATCCTGCCTTAGCACAGAGCACAAAGCCTAAATATCTACCTCTGAGGTCAGTGACAGAGGCCATCTTAGATGAATCAGGGCAGCATAATTCTCCCCATTGAACTTTAAACTTCTCAGGTGAGTATTGCATGTGCATGGGATCTCATACATGCAAAGACAGTGACAAACATTACATTGGACAGGCAGGAAGGAAACTGGCGACAAGAATAAATAAACACCAACTAGCAACAAAAAGACATGACCGGTATTCAATTGTCTCCATTCACATGGATAAGAAAAACCATCAGTTCGAATGGGACAACATCAAGATCCTTGGACAGGCCAAACAGAGCCAAGCACAGGAATTTCTGGAGGCTTGGTTCTCCACCAAAAAGACCATCAATAAACACATAGAATTAGACCCTCTGTATACACCACTGTAAAGAAAAACCGGAAATGAGGTAACCAATTCCAACAGACCCCATAATTTAAATACCAGGCAGGAAAACACAACAGTGGTTCATGGGAGGCTGTACTGATGATGTTACCCAGCAGGGTAATCAAACATCTGTGAGTGAACGAGCCTGCTTGGGGAGTGAACCAACCATAGCATCCACAACCCAGCTACAAATCTACTCTCAAGAACTTCTGAGAAGCTCCTTGTGACATGTGCTGATTTAAAGTTGCTATGCAAATGCAAGCTGCCAGCTTTGTGGACTAAAATTTTACTGCTTTGGCAGTAACATTTCCAGTTAATTTAAAGTTACCCTTCAGCTTAGTGCTGTAGCACAAATGCAACACATCAACAGTGATTGTGAGGTTTAGGAATTTGTTTAGTTCAGTGAAATACCTCAATGACTTTTGTCTTTGAGTCCTTATCTTAGTGAAAATTATTGTAATTGATGGTGAGATACGACAAGCATTGTAATATCTTTCATAGTTGATGAATCTGCAAGTTGTCTTTGTGGAATGGTAAACCCTATCAGGACAGTAGGGAGACCATCCAGTGCACCATGCCTGTGCCAGCTCTTAAAAAACGTTATCCAGTGACCTGCTTTTGCCCAGAACTCTGCTAATCTATTTTTTTCAAGCACTCCCTTTTGAAAATTAGTATTGAATCTTCTTCTATCATCCTTTATGTTCTACACTTGGATCATATCATCTCAATGTGTAAAGACATTTCTCATCACCCCTTTAGTTCTTTAATCCACTTGCCTTGAGCAACTCTATTAAATCTGCCCCCTTCATTGCTCGTTTGTTGTTTCAATCAATTTATGATGTTTTATAAATCTATTTATATAAACATCATTCTCACCTCTAGTTTATATTCAACAACTTTGAATTATCACAATGCAAAACTTGAGGTCACATCGACTCATTTGGCTCAAATGCTATTTTCACAAAAGCCAACTGTGCAATTAAGAGTATCTACCATTGACTGAGTAATAAAAAGGCACAAAGCTACTAATTAAGTACTTAGCAAATAAACACCAATAAAACAAGTAGTAAAGACAGGCAAAACCAATTAAGTCACTCAGAATTACTTTTGAAAATCCCTTTGCCTTCCCGAGCCAAATATACTCAGATAGAACAATGAGGAGCTCTTGTGGTCCAATGGTAGCATCCCTAACTCTGAGCCAGGATACCTGGGTTCAAGACCTTCAGAGATAGCAAGAATGGCAGGTGCTGGAATCAGAATCAACACAGTGTGGAGCTGGAGGAACATAATAGGTCAGGCAGCATCAGAGGAGCAGGAAAGTTGACATTTCAGGTCGGGACCCTTCATCAGAATATCAGAGTTCTGAAGAAGGGTCCTGACCCAAAGTGTTGACTTTCCTGTCCTCTGATGCTGCCTTACCTGCTGTGTTCCTCCAGCTCCACACTGTGTTTTCTCTGGGTTCAAGACCCACCTGCTGCAGAAGTGTGTTGTAACACATCTGAACAGACAAGCGAAGCAAAATGCAATTTACAAACATAAAAATGGTAAATTGATGAAAGGCATCTAAACGGAATCAACCTCTGCTAAAAATGTGCATGGTAAGGAATTGCCATGAGATATGATGAGCAGAATTACACCAGTGCTCTGGAGGTGGCGTTGGAGGAAAAAGATCTGAGAAAATCTGAAAGTAGCATTGCCTTTCGCCAGACCAGCATTGGAGGCAAGTGGAAAAATTTGGTAATGGAATCTGTTTTTCAACTAGTAATCAGCTTACTTTTTCACTGAAGAGCTCAATCCACTGCAATTGCTAGACTGCTGTTCAGATAGTGTTTTCACTGCTTGACAGGTGATTGCTAATGTATTTTAAAGCACTTCACCTTCCTAGTTCAGTACTCACCTTTACTGCCCTGCTGCCAGCCTTCAGCATGGCATCAAAGCAGTTTCTCTTGCTCTGCTGTCCACCTGAAGATCAGCAGCAGAACTCACATCAGCACCAATTTCTCCATGCAGTAACAAGAGCCACACGAGCAGTAGTGTCACCTGATTTCTCCTCAGCCACATGCACCTTCAAAGGGAAAGTGAAACAGAATCCAGCCGAAGGAGGTGAATCGCCCAACACAGGGTTGACAGGAGACGATCAATTCTTTTGATATCTCCACAAAGGCTCAAGGTCTCTCAGTAGTTTGCTACTGACATCTGCATCCTAGAATGAAGATGCCTTCACAGTACACCACATTGCCATGCACTGCCAATGGCTGACAAGGTACTTATCATTTGAAGGGAAATCCACCACATTCATGACTCTGCCTCTTCCTAAGTTGTGTGCTGTCTTCATCTGAAAAGGTATGAGAGTAACAAAATGGAAGACTAAATTCATGGTCTGAAGCTGGTGAACTCAATGTTGAGTACAGAGGATGTAAAGTGCCGAAATGGAAACAGCGGACTTCACTGTAACGTGCAGCAAACCCAACTCAGAAATGTGATCTTGACAGCAAGACGACATATTAAAAGGGAATGTTTGCATAAAGGGTGACGGTGTTCTGCAGAGCAGTCACCCAGTCTGTGTGAAGTTGGGTCCCACCAACATAGAGGAGACTACCTTGTTAGTGCCAAATACAGTAGGTGAGATTGAAAGAAATACTAGTAAATCACTGCTTCACCTAAAGTTAGTATTTTGGGCCTTGGACAGTGAGCAGGGAAGGTCAAATGGCAAGTGTTACACTTTCTATGATTGCATGGAAAGGTAGTATGGGAGACAGAGACAGAGGAGATGTTGGGAGTGACAGAGGAGTGGACCAGGATGTTATTGAGACAATGGCTCCTATGGAATGCTGGCAGGAGACGGGAAGCAGACAATGTCTTAGTAGTAGCATTGTGCTGGAGATTGTAAAGATATTATAGGATAATCTTTGAATTCAGAGGCTGGTAGGGTAGAAAATGAGAATAAGGGACACTATTACAGTTCTGGAAACACAGTTTAGGACCTTGTCCAACATGGTAGATGGATTGGGCATGGAAGGAACTCATTGATTGGGGTAAAGGGAGGCATATTAGAAATATCTATTTCTTTCACCAAAGTTCTGATTGTCTGATCTAATATCTTCTTATATGATCCAGTCTTCTTTTCTTCATAATATATACCATCTTATACAGTCATAAAGTGCAGAAAAGGCCCTTTGACCAATCGAGTCTGCACTGACAATAACTATCACTGAAGGTGCACTAAACTCAATTTCCTGCACTGGTCCTACATCCTTGAGTGTTACGATATTTCAAGTGCTCATCCAAATATTTTTTAAGTTTGTAAGGTTTCCAACCTCCACTACCTTCTCAGACAGTGCATTCAAGATTCTCAGCACCCTCTGAGTGAAAATGTTTCTTCTTGGTTGGCATGGATGGGTTGGAATGAAGGGTCCATTCCCATGCTGATCTCTTGTCCCTAATCCTAAATCTATGTTGCTAATGATTGATCCTTCAAAGGGAACAACTGCTCCCTATTCATCCTGTCCATACCCCTTATAATCTTATACGCCTTGATCATGCCCCCTCTAAGTCTTCTCTGTTCGAAGAAAACAATCCAAGCCGATCTGGTCTCTCCTTACAGCTAATTTGCTTAGCACATTTAATTACGTTAATGGTGCTACAAAAGTGTAAGTTGTTTCTATCCTTGAAAGAGTTCACTTTACTATTGCACCCTGAGATCCCACAGTAGGGCCTCCACATGTCAAGATATGTGGGAGAGCATTCCCAGATCTCCTCTCCACTACTATAGCTGTTGAAGACTGAAATATACAAGTCTTGGTGAGCTTTTCTGAATTAAGCCCTAGTTTCTTTGATTGGAGTTCCTTCCTTTGATAGAATGCATGCTTGATCCCGCACACCCTCTACAACTGATGGGAAGTTTGGAAATTGGCAAGTAAGGTTGACTTAGTTTGGTTTGCTCTAGTAAAGAACGATTTTCAGACATGTTATTCATAGAGTGAGGTTCCATTCCCAAAGATGGTCCAGTTGTGCCATGACTTCATTTGTTGAACTTCTAGGCTTACGTCTATGAAACCTTTAATTTCTATGCTTTACTTAGCTTCACAAATGAAAAAGGAGCGTGGATAGACAATTCAACCTCCATGCCTGCCCCATTATTCAAAAAGATCATCACTGAACTGGTTGTATCTTCAAATCCACACTCCTGCCGACTGCTGACAGCATTTCATCCCCTTGTTTTACAAGAATCTTCCTCTGCCTTACAAATATTCAAGGATTGTGCTTCCATCTTTCTTCTGCAAGTGAGTTTCAAAGACTTATGACCCTCAGATTTTAAAAAAAGCCTCATTTGTATTAAATGGATGACTATTTCTTAAAGGAAGTGACTTCTAGTTCTTGTTTTTCTGGCGGGAAGAAACATTTATAGAACATTTAATAGAACATAGAACATTACAGCACAGTACAGGCCTTTAAGCCCTCGATGTTGGGCCGACATGTCATACCGATCTCAAGCCCATCGAACCTACACTATTCCATGTACGTTCATATGCTTGTCCAATGACGACTTAAATGTACCTAAAGTTGGCGAATCTACAACCGTTGCAGGCAAAGCATTCCATTCCCTTACTACTCTCTGAGTTAAGAAACTACCTCTGACATCTGTCCTATATCTTTCACCCCTCGATTTAAGGTTATGCCCCCTCGTGCTCGCCGTCACTATCCTAGGAAAAAGGGTCTCCCTATCCACCCTATCTAACCCTCTGATTATTTTATATCTTTCAATTAAGTCACCTCTCAACCTTCTTCTCTCTAGACCAGAACTGTACACAATACTCCAAGTGCGGCCGCACCAGAGATTTGTACAGCTTCACAATAACCACTTGGTTCCGGAACTCGATCCCTCTATTAATAAAAGCTAAAACACTGTATGCCTTCTTAACAGCCCTGTCAATCTGGGTGGCAACTTTCAAGGATCTGTGTACATGGACATCGAGATCTCTCTGCTCATCTACACTACTAAGAATCTTACCATGAGCCCTGTACTTTGCATTCTGGTTACTCCTACCAAAGTGCATCACCTCACACTTGTCTGCATTAAACTCCATTTGCCACCTCTCAGCCCAGCTCCGCAGCTTATCTATGTCTCTCTGCAAACTACAGCATCCTTCGTCACTATCCACAACTCCACTGACCTTAGTGTCGTCTGCAAATTTACTAACCCATCCTTCTACACCCTCATCCAGGTCATTTATAAAAATGACAAACAGCAAAGGACCCAACACTGACCCTTGCAGTACACCACTAGTAACTGGTCTCCAGGATGAACATTTCCCATCAACTACCACCCTCTGTCTTCTTTCAGCAAGCCAATTTCCAATCCAAACTGCCATATCTCCCACAATTCCATTCCTCCGCATTTTGTACAATAGCCTACTGTGGGGAACCTTATCGAACGCCTTGCTGAAATCCATATACACCACATCAACCAGTTTACTCTCATCTACCCGTTTGGTCACCTTCTCAAAGAACTCAATAAGGTTTGTGACGCACGACCTTCCCTTCACAAAACCGTGCTGACTATCCCTAATCAATTTATTCTTTTCTAGATGATTATAAATCCTATCCCTTGTAACCTTTTCCAACACTTTACCAACAACTGAGGTAAGGCTCACTGGTCTATAATTACCAGGGTTGTCTCTACTCCCCTTCTTGAACAGGGGAACCACATTTGCTATCCTCCAGTCATCTGGCACTATTCCTGTAGGCAATGATGAGTTAAAGATCAATGCCAAAGGCTCGGCAATCTCCTCCCTGGCTTCCCAGAGGATCCGAGGATAAATCCCATCCGGCCCAGGGGACTTATCTATCTTCACCTTCTGAAGGATTTCTAATACCTCTTCTGTGTGAACCTCAATCCCGCTTAGTCTAGTAGCCTGTATCTCAGTATTCTCCTCAACAACATTGTCTTTTTCTAGAGTGAATACTGTTGAAAAATATTCATTTAGCGTTTCCCCAATCTCATCTGACTCCACACACAACTTACCACTACTATCCTTGATTGGGCCTAATCTTACTTTCGTCATTCTTTTATTCCTTAAATACCTATAGAAAGCCTTAGGGTTTACCCTGATCCTATCCGCCAACAACTTCTTAAGTCTCCTCCTGGCTCTTCTCAGCTCTCTCTTTATTTCTATATTATATATTCTATATTTAACTTGTCACTGCCCCTCAGGTTCTTATGTTTCATTCAAATTGCCTCTTATTCTTCTTGAGCAGATATAAGCTGAGCCTGTCCAACCTCTTGAGGACCTCTTGTAAGACAACCTGACCATTCCAGATATTGGTTGGGTAAATGGCTCTGAACTGCTTCCAAGTTATGTACATTGTTTTGTAAATACATGACTGATACTAAATACAATACTCCAAAGGTGATCTGTGCCTTTAAAACTCTCTACTTCTGTATTAAACTCCCTTACAATACATGATAATATTATACTAATTTTCTTAGTCACTTGCTATACCTGCATACTAACCGTCCATGATTCATAGATCAGAACATGCAATTTCTTCTGTATTTCAGAGCTCTGCAATATCACACCATTAAGATAACTTGCTTCTTTTTTATTCTTCCTGCCAATATGGACTATTTTACATTTTGCACATTGCACTCCACATGCTAAATTTTTGCTCATTCACTTCACTTAGCTAGATCTTTTTGCTCCCTTTAATGTCCTCTTTGCAACTTACCTATTCCTACCTATCTTTGTGTTGTCAGCAAAATTTGGCAAACATACCTTTGGTCCCTTCAGCCAAGCCACATATATAAATTGTAAGCAACTGAGGTCCGCGCATCAATCCTGGTAGCATATCACTCATTACATCTTGCCAAACTGAAAACGATCAATACTTGAATAAATTAGCATAGCTCTGATGTATTTGAAGGAATTAGCATAGACAGAAATGAGATTCGGAGTAGACTGCCTGGCTTAAAACTTCATGAATATCCAGGGACAGATGAAATGCATTTGGGACTATTGAGTGAGGCAAAGGAGGAAATAGTAGGAGCACTGGCAATAATTTTTGATTCCTTTCTGGCCACAGGACAGATGCCAAAGGACTCGAGAACAGCCAGTGTGGTACTGTTATTCAAGAAGGCAGCAGAGGATAAACCAGGAACTAAAGGCTAGTCAGTCTAACAATAGTGGTGGGGATGCTTTTAGAAATAATTCTGAAGGACAGAATTAATCTGCACTTAATCATAGAATCCCTACAATGTGGAAACAGGCCTTTCGGCCCAACAAGTCCACACCGACCCTCAGAGCACCCCACTCACACCCATCCACCTATAATACACCTAATGTACACATCCCTGAACACTACGGGCAATTTATCATGGCCAATCCACCATGCCTACACAACTTCAGACTGTGGGAGGAAACCAGAGCACCTGGAGGAAACCCATGCAGATACATGGAGAACATACAAACTTCACATAGACAATCACCTGAGGGTGGAATCAAACCTGGGTCCCTGGCATCTTGAGGCAGCAGTGCCAACCACTGAGCCACCATGCCGCCCCAAATCAAGAACGGTCAGCATAGATTTGACGAGGAAAGGTGACATTTGAACAACTTGATTGAATCTCTTGACGAGGTAGCCAGGTGTGTAGATGTAGCAGATGTATTCGACATGATATACTTGGACTTCACCAAAGCCTTTGTTAAGGTCCTGCATAGCAAGGTAGCAAAAGTAAGACCCATGGGATTCAAAGAAATTTGGCTAATTGGATCCATAATTGGCTGAGTGGCAGGAAGCAGATGGTATGGTTGAGAGGTGTTTTTCTGAGTAAAGGCTGTGTCTAGTAGGGATCCACAGAGATCGTTGTTGAGATCCTTGTTGTTTGTGGTATATCTAAACGATTTAGACTTGATTGGAGGAGGATTGATCAGTTAAGTGACAAAAATTAGTGGTTGGGTAAATGGTGAGGAGAACAGCCTGAGATTACAGGAGAGTATAGATGGGTTAGTCAGATGGACTCATCAGTGATCAATAGTATTCAATCTGGATAAATGTGAGATGATGCACTTGGGCAAGGAAAACAAGGTAAAGGAATACATGATGAACAGTATGACCATGGGATGCACCGATGATCAGACTGGTGTGCTTGTCCACCAGTTCCTTAAGTGGGTAAAGTGGTTAAGAATGCACATAGGATACTTGCCCTTATTAGCTCAGGCACAGAGCTTAAAATCAGGGAGTTTATGCTATAACTAATAAAAAATTGGTTAGGTCACAGCCAGAATATTGTGGTTAGTTTTGAGATCCACACTGTTAGAGGGATGTGATTGCATTGGAGAGGGTGCAGAGGAAATTTACCAGACATTGCCTGGGCTGGAGAGTTTTAGTTATGAACAGAGATTGGAAAGACTGAGATAACAAGGTGCAGAGCTAGATGAAAGTAGCAGGCCAGGCAGCATCAGAGGATCAGGAAAGCTGATGTTTCGGGTGTAGACTATTCTTCAGAGGGGTCAAGACCCGAAGCATCAGCTTTCCTGCTCCTCTGGTGCTGTCTGGCCTACTGTGGTCATCCAGCTCAACACCTTGTTATCTCAGACTCTAGCATCAGCAGTTCCTACTATCTCTTGGATAGACTGATGTTGTTTTCATTGGAGCACAGGAGACTGAGGAGGGACATGATTAAGATGTATAAAATGATGAGGTGCATAGACAGGGTATACAGGAAGAAACTTTTGCTCTTGGTGAAGGATCAATGACAAGGGATCATAGATTTAAGGTGAGGGGCATGAGGTTTAAAAGTGATGTGCAGAGAACATTTTTCATCGAGTGAGTCGTGAGAATCTGGAAATAACTGTCTGTAAGGGTGGTAGTAGCAAAATTTAATTTTAAGTAATTTAATACCTCCACATTTTCCATTATTAATTCTCCAGACTCACTTTCTCACTTCCAATGCTCATTTTGTTAATTTTTTTTACTGTTTATGGAAAGTCTTACCACATGCTTTTATTTTCTGACTAGCTTGTCTCTTGTATGCTAATATTTCCTTTTTTTTGGGTCACTCAGTCTCTTCTGCTCCAAGGAAAACTAGTATATCCAATCTCTGTTCACAACTAAAACTCTCCAGCCCAGGCAACATCCTGTAAATCTCTTATGCACCCTCTCCAATGGAATTACATCCCTCCCATAGTGTTTTATATCCTGTTCAGGCTACCAACTGTCTTTGCACAATATATGTTTTTCTTTAAGACTATTTTTAATCACTTTAGTTAACAACAGATGATGGTTCCATCCATTAGAATGCATCTCACTTGTTGTAATGTGTCAACTCTGTGTTTTCCACAATATCCAGTTAATGCTGTTATTATATCCAGAATTGCTCTTAAACACAGCTAAATATTTTCTTTATAAAAACAGAAAGCACTGTGGGTACTGTAAATCAGAAATATAAACAGAAGATGTTGGAAAAACTCAGCAGTTCAGTTCTGAGGAAGGTCTTTCGACCCAAAATGTTAACTCTTATTTCTCTTCACAGATGCTGCCAGACTTGCTGAGCTTTTACAGCAACCTCTGTTTTTGTAAATGTTTTCTTTCCCCATCACAAAATCACCATGATATTTTTTTTAACTATTAACTAGTAATCATTAATGTGATTAGATATTTATGTACAAAGCTTGTTAACGGCAATGCAAAACATCAAAAGTAAAAGAGAGGTAGAGAGAATCTAGAGAGAATCCAAAGCAGTTAAACAAAAATGGAGTTGGTTGGGGATATAAACCACTGTATCCCCATGGTGCCCATCTCTCTCTAAAGGCATCAAGCGTATTAGTGGTCACCGTGTGCTTCCTCTTCAAGAACGCCTGGGCCTGCACACACCCACAGAAGAGGGGCAGGCTGTCAGCAAAAATGATCCCCTTCACTGCCTGCTGTCTGGACCAGTTAATAGCCAACTTGACCGGGCTCAAGGGCAGACCCATGAGGAGGTCCTCTGATTTGTCAACACCCTTCCACACTGGATGCCCAAAGATCAGGAGTATGAGGATGAAGTGCCACCAAATTATTAAAAAAGGGGGCACAACCAATATATACTTGATCCACACACTTCACAGCACTGCAATATAAACAGTTGGGCTGCATTGCCACAATTGCATGGGACTGCTGCATACAACACCCTCCACCCCAGGTCTCCAATGCAAAATAGGAGGATTCCAGTGACAGAGCCTTCCAATGGGGATCCCCACTGCCCAGCAATAAATAAGAATGCCAAGTTAAGTCTGGGCGGCACACAATGAAATCAAAGTGGATGGTATACTGCAGCAACAGCGTGTACAAAATGATACCTCTTTGCAAGGTAGAGGAAGACATGTTTTTAAACTAATTAATTAAAATGTACACCATTGCATCTCCATTAAACCTAACCTTTAACCTAATTTGCCAAATTAGATTCGCCAGCCCCACTACTGTGTGCATAATTTATCTTATTTAGATTATAAAAATAATATTGGGCCCACTCCTCCCTTTTTCAAATTAATTATAAATTCAATCATGTTATCATTGTTGCCACCTACGAGTGCCTCCACTATGAGATCATTAATTAATCTTATTTTGTTGTACAATACCAGGTCTAGTCTAACCTGCTCTCTATGGTGTACAAAGAAACTATCTCAACAACATTGTATGAACTCTTCATCTTGGTTACCTTGGCCCATTTGACTTTTCCAAAGTAAAAATAGATTAAAATCTCCCTCGATTATTGCTGTACGTTTCTAAAAACCTCTATTAGTTTTTTCTTTCTGGTCCACTCTAACAAGTAGTTACTTTTAAGGAGGCTGTACAGCCCTTTCACAAGTAATTTGAAAATGATAAAGGTGTTAGTTCTCATCTCCACCCAAACTGTTTCCATGTTCTGGTTTCCTAGATTTAGGTCACCCTTCTGTATTGTGCTGATAGTATCATTAATTAACAAAGCACCCCCACCAATTTTATAGCTGTACTATATTCTTCAAGACTCAGGTCCCCATCCATGTCATTCTGCAGCTGTTACCGGATCGTACTTATTTATTTCCATTTGCACTCTCAGTTCATCTGTGTATTTCAAATGATTAGATTAGATTAGATTCCCTACAGTGTAGAAACAAGCCCTTCGGCCCAACAAGTCCACACTGCCCCTTGAAGCATCCCATTCAGACCCATCCCCCTATAATTGACACACCCCTGAACACTACGGGCAATTTAGCGTGGCCACTCCATCTAGCCTGCACATCTTTGGACTGTGGGAGAAAACCGGAGCACCTGGAGGAAACCCACGCAGACGCGGGGAGAATGTGCAAACTCTACATAGACAGTTGCCCGAGACTGGAATTGAACCCGGGTCCCTGGTGCCGTGAGGCGGGGGGGGGGGGGGGCAAGACCTGAGGGGCTCTCACTTCTGGTCGGAAGCGCCCGGGCAGCCGGGCATGACGTGCTCTGGGGACAGTGGCAGGTGGGGAGTTTGACTGGGGCGGTACACCTGTCACACCGTAACGCAGGTGTCCTAAGGTGAGCTCAGGGAGGACAGAAACCTCCCATGGAGCAGAAGGGCAAAAGCTCGCTTGATCTTGAATGCTCTGCACTATTCTTAGATTTGTATTCTTTATCTTTTTTTTATCATAGTCTGTTTATCACTTTTTGTACGACAACAAATACAATACAAAATTTGGACTTGGCTCTCACCTTTGATTTTCCACATCTTCTCAAATTTGATTATTTGCTCAAGCTAATTAGTTTGAAATTCACACTACTTCCCTTGTCATGTGCATTGAAAGACAACTGTCCCCAGCACAACTCACGCTGTTTCACTTTGCCAATTCCAGAGCCAGTGTCCCACATACCGCCAGAAACCATTGATCCCACTCTAGTCCTTGAGCCATGCATTGATCTTTCCAGTCTGATCTGCCCTAAGCAATATGCGCACAGCTCAAGCAATAAACCAGACCTTTGACCAATATTAGGCTGTATTCCTAAAATAATTCAGTACAAAAACAAAAGTTTCTCCATGTAATTATCTGTATGTCTGGTACCATTGTTGAATTGAACACATGCAGGAAATTTTCACAGGCAAGGAGAAAGTTTAAAGTTTAAATCACTTGAAAATGACATTGGTTTGGGATCCAAGCCATTTCCCATTCAAGTTGAAATTGCCCTCACCACCACCACCCAACTCGCTGCAATTTATGAGCAGTACCTTGTATCTCTGAGAATAAGCAATAGGATCAGCATCTCCAACATTCACAGTAATGAGGGTAAGAAGCAGAAACAGATGCAGTTTGTAGGAAGTGATGCCCCCAGCACATGGCAAATTGAGACACCCTCAAATTAGTTAGGTGCTTGAATTGTAAAACATTCCACCCTTTTGATTTTCAGCTAATTTGTAACTACCAACTGCAAAGTCATCATGCATGACCATACCAGATATCCAGAGCATTCAAATGACTCTTTCATTCTTTGACCATATCAACTTTAGCATATCCTCTGTCTGTCCCAAACCTTGGAAACAAGAACTCACGGGGGTCAGCAGCCATGAGCTCTACCACTATAATACATGAGAGAGAAATCTAACTGTCTAGTGTTACAATGTCTGTACTGGAAGATGAGTGCCATCAATGGCTCCCTGAACTGATGGAATCCATTGACAGCAGCCAACTTTAAGTTCTTCTATTTGTGCACTGATTCATCTGTCTGGACATGAATGTTGTCCTCTGACCTCTGGAATAGGGTATCTGTAATCTGCCTGATGGCTTGATGAACTGCTGAATGTGAAGCACTGAAAAAAATAGCAAGAGTAGACCATTGAACCAAAAATGGCCAACCTCATATCAAGAGACCCTAACCCTTAGTTCTGGATCCCACAGCTAGGGAAAGATCATTCCGACATCCAGTCTGTACTGCACTGTTAGAGTTTCTTCCTTATTGAAAAAAAATACTTTATTCATTAAAAAATTATAACTACATACAAAGAGTTCTTAATCTGTTCATTGTATCCCTGTGGTGTGGAAACAAGCTATTCAGCCCTACAAGTCCATGTCAACCCTCTGAAGAGTATCTCACCTGAACTCACCCCCCTACCCTATCCCTGAAACCCTGCATTTCCCATGGCTAATTCACCTAACCTACATATCCCTTGACACTTTGGGCAATTTAGCATGGCCAATCCACCTAACCTGCACATCTTTGGAATGTGGGAGGAGACCAGAGCACCCGGAGGAAATCCATGCAGGCAGGGAGAGAACTCCACACAGTGACCCAAGGGTGGATTTGAATATAGATCCATGGTGCTTTGAGGTAGCAGAGGTAGCCACTGAGCCACCACATTGACCCATGCAATAAATCACAACATACTGATTGCCTTCTGGATCAGTTGATATACTGTACAGTAATTTTTTGTGATTCATATACCAGGGCACCACTTCCTCTGTACCTCTGATTACTGCAATTTCCATCCATTTAAATAATGGCCTGGATTTTCCAATCAGGATTGGAAGCTTTTCACATCCTGGACTAGACTCAAATCCACCTTTGAAACGGAGCTATTAAATGAATTCCTTTTACTTGATGTGTCAGCTGTGAAGTCTACTGTGGATTCTCTTACTACTGTGTACCACAAACCTGCCTTCACTGGACATTATATGCATTGAAATCCCTACAGTTCCACACAATATAAGACTACTGTTATCAGAAGCTTCATAAATAGGATTCAAGTAATTTGCTCACTGTACAAGTTTGATGCTGAAGTAGTGCACATCAAAACCATTTAGTGAGGCAGTAGCTATCCATATTGGAGAATTTCTCACTGTAAACAATGCCAAAGGGCCTAAGGCCGCCACTTCCGGTCCTGAAAAATACCATCCGAGTTGAAAGCATTTCAAAATTCGAGCAACCAGCAAAACCAACTATGTTCAGTAGCAAGGTGAGGGATGTTCGCCACTCACACTAACTGCCATCAAACCAAAGTACCTTTCTGCTAATCATGCACATGAGCAATGTGATTTATGAAGTTCAGTGCTTGTGTGATCCTACATATATAGGCTGTCTCTCCTAAAGATGAGCAGATTACATTCAACAACATGTGACTTCAACTTTTCACAATACACAAGACATTGACTGTGCCCAATCAATGCATGCTCACAGAAATCTAAATGGTGTGGGATTCTGCAATTGGATAACATTTGTAAATACTCCTGATTTTGCTCAGAATGTGGGTGACAACCAACTTAAGAACATCAGCCAACAAAGAACAATACAGCACGGGAAGCTGCCCTTTGGCCCTCCAATCCTGCGCTGACACATTTTGACCTCCATACTAAAACTGTCCTCGCTTCCAGGATCTATATCCCTCCTTTAACTTCCTATTCATATTTTCATCTCAGTGCTTCTTGAATGTTGCTACTGTCTCTGATTCCACCACCTGCAGACTTTCTGGAGAGAAATGAAAATTACAAATGACGTATCGGAATTTGACAAACACGGAGTGACAGCATCTTTCTCCAGAGCTTCTTTGCAAAGGAATATACCAGAAGGAGGTGTGTAAGTCTGTTCCCACAACTGCTTTGTGGGCAGTGTGCAGTAGCGGAGAGAGTCTGGGCATGCATGAAGGGTCTGATGGGCAGTGTCCTTCTCGACACCACCCTAATGACATCTTGGTGCTTGTTGGAAAGTTCTGGTGATGGGGCACTGACAGCCTGCTCAGGGAACAACCTGCAAGGATCCACTCTCTTGCATTCCCGCAAAGTCTCAAGGATGCTGCGTGCTGACCAGTTCCAGATGGACTTGTGGTCAAAGGTGTTTTTCTTTGCAAATTTCTCCATGAAGGACAGGTGTTACAAGATGGTCCAACTATTTGGAGTGTTCTGCAGTGCCAAGACCAGGCCCATCCTTTGTAACATCAGAGACAGGTAGAATCTCAGTACGTTGTGACACTTGTTATTTGCGAACCAAAACTCTACATACAGCTTGATGTGTCTGTGCACAAAGATGGCCATCAGGATGAGGGCAGATTTGGGTATGTTTATCCCCCTCCTCCTTATCAAGACAGGATCCGAGCAGAAAATGGCGACATCATCCATGTAATTTGACCTACAGGCCTCTGCTGCCTGGAATAGTCACCCCTCTCAGGTTCACATCCTTCCTGATGGAATCAGCAAAAGGTTCCAAAAAGCACACAAACAAGGTAGGAGAGAGGGGCAGCCCTGCCTGAATACAAATCTGATCAGGAAGGTTTCTGATTCCCACTCGTTGATTGAGACTGCACTAACAATGTTGGTGTAGAACATTTGGATCCAATTGTGAATTCCCTCCCAAAGCCCATTTTGGACTGCATGTCTCATCCTCCACAACCGCAACCCCACACCCCACCCCCCACCGCCATCCAGAGCTATGTGCATGGTGTCCCTATGGACATGGTCCACTTTTGACCTTCAGATGAAGGGGCTGATAGCTGGGATCACTGCAATGGCACAGCCTTGATGAATGGGCCATACCTACACTGCTTACAACAACACTTAGTGGGGGACAAGAACTGGAGCTACGGGTCAGGGATGGGGTAGCCAGTGTACAGGCAGATACAGCATGCAGAAAATCTGTGAGGGAGGATAAGCAGTTGAAAGGGCAAAGTTGCAGTCAATGCGATGGGTTGAAGTGTATCTATTTTAATGCACCAAGTGTGAGGAATAAGAAAGACAACTAACAGCATGGGTCAGTATTTGGAACTACGATGCTGTGGCCATTATGGAGATTTGGATAACACAGGGACAGGAATAGTTGGATGTTCCGGGGTACAGATGTTTCAAGAGAAATAGGGAGGGAAGTTAAAGAGGTGGGGAGTGACATTGCTAACCAGGGATAGTATCACAGCTGCAGAAAGGGAGGTCGTGGAGGAGCGTTTGTCCACTGAGTCAGTATGGGTGGAAGTCAGAAACAGGAAAGGAACAGTCACTTTATTGTGAGTTTTCTGTAGACCCCTCAATATCAATAGAGACACTGAGGAATAGATTGAAAGACAGATTGCAGAAAGGTGCAGAAGTAAAATAGTCGTTATCATTGTTGGCTTCAACTTCCCTAATATAGACTGGAACCTCCGAACTGCAAACAGTTTGGATGGAGCAGATTTTGTCATGTGTGTCCAGGAAGGATTTTTGACTCAATATGTAAATAGGCTGACTAGAGGGGAGGCCATATTGGATTGGGCTTAGCAACGAACCAGGCCAGGTGTCAGATCTCTCGGTAGGACAACATTTTGGTAATAATGATCACAACTCTCTGATCTTTACTATGGTCATGGAGAGGAATAGGAGCAGATGGTTTGGGAAAGTATTTAATTGGGGGAGGGGGAATTACAATGAGATTAGGCAAGAACTGTGGAGCATAAATTGGGAACAGATGTTTTCAGGGAAATAACGACAGAAATGTGGAGGTTATTTAGAGAGAACTTGCTACGAGTGTTGGATAGGTTTGTCCCATTAAGGCAAGCAAGGAATGGTTAGGTAAAGGAACCTTGGATGACAAGACACGTGGAACATCTAGTCAAGAGGAAGAAAGAAACTTACTGAAGGTTGAGGAAGCAAGGATCAGACAAGGCTCTAGAGGTCTACAAGGTAGCCAGGAAGGAACTTAAGAGTAGCCTTAGGAGAGCTATATGGGAGTATGAAAAAGCCTTGGCAGATAGGATTAAGGAAAGTCCCAAGGTGTTCTATGGTTATGTGAGGAACAAGAGAATGGCCAGAGTGAGGGTATGGCCAATCAGGGATAGTGCTTGTGCACAGAGTAAGAGGAGGTCCTTAATGAATATTTTGCTTCAGTATTTACCAGTGAGAGGGACCTTGATGTTTGAGGGCAACATGAAACAGGCAGATATGTGTGAACAGGTTGATGTTAGAAAGGAGGATG
This sequence comes from Stegostoma tigrinum, assembly GCF_030684315.1. Lineage (NCBI taxonomy): Eukaryota > Metazoa > Chordata > Chondrichthyes > Orectolobiformes > Stegostomatidae > Stegostoma > Stegostoma tigrinum. The sequence goes on along the minus strand of NC_081361.1, from coordinate 62,667,804 downwards.
TGCTAGAGATTTTGAAAAACATGAGGATAGATAAGTCCCCTTTGCAGCCTTATTGTTCACTGGAGTAGTACCAGGTGATTGGAGGGTGGCAAATATTATTCCAGTGTTCAAAAATGAGAATAGGAATAATCCTGGGGATTACAGACCAGTTGGTCTGTCTTCATTGGTGGCAAAATTATTGGAGAGGATGCTGAGAGATAGTATTTATGCTTATTTGGAAAAGCACAGTTTGATTAGATATAGTCAGCATGGTTTTGTGAGGGGCAGGTCATGCCTCACAAGCCTCACTGAATACTTTGAGGATGTGACAAAACACGTTGATGAAGGTAGAGCAGTGGATGTGGTTTGTATGGATTTTAGCAAGGTATTTGATAAGGTTCCCCATGGTAGGCTCATTCAGAAAGTAAGGAGGCATGGGATTCAGGGAAATTTGGCTGTCTGGATACAAAACTGGCTGTCCAACAGAGCAGAGGATGGTAATGGATGGAAAGTATTCAGCCTGGAGTTCGGTGACCAGTGGTGTTCTGCAGGGATCTGTTCTTTTTGATCTTTATAAATGACTTGGATGAGGTAGTGAAAGAGTAGGTTAGTAAGTTTGCTGATGCCATGAAGGTGGAGTTGTGGACAGCTTGGAGGGCTGTTGTAAGTTGCAATGGGACATTGACAGGATGCAGAGCTGGGCAAAGATGTGGCAGATGGAATTCAACCCAGAAAATTGTGAAGTGATACATTTTGGAGGGTCGAATTTGAATGCAAAATTCTTGGTTAATGGCAGTGTGGAGGAACAGAGGGATCTTGAGCTCCATGTCCATCGTTCCCTCAAAGCTGCTACCCAGGTTTATAGGGTTGTTAAGAAGGCATATGGTGTGTTGGCTTTCATTGGCAGGGGAATTGAGTTTAAGAGCCACAAGGTTATGCTGCAGCTCCTTAAAACTCTGGTTAGACCACACTTGGCATATTGTGTTCAGTTCTGATTGCTTCATTATAGGAAGGATGTGGAAGCTTTAGACAGGGTGCAGAGGAGATTTACCAGGATGCTGCCTGGACTGGAGGACAGGCCTCATGAGGAAACTAGGGCATTTCCCATTGGAGTGAAGAAGTATGAGGGGTGACTTGATAGAGGTGTACAAGATGATGACAGGCATAGATAGAGTTGATAGCCAGAGACTTTTTCCCAGGTTGGGATTGACTATTACCTGGGGGCATAATTTTAAGGTAATTGGAGGAAGGTATGGGGGAGATGTCGGAGGTAGAGTATTTATACAGATAGTGGTGGGCATATGGAATATGTTGCTGGCAGTGGTAGTGGAGTCAGATATTTCAGAGACTTTTAAGCGACTCTTGGATAATGTAGGGTATGCAGGGTAGTTTGATCTTCATAGGATAATAGGTTGGCACAACATGGTTGTCCGAAGGGCCTGTACTGTACTGTGCTGTTCTATGTTCTAACACTGAGAGTACCTCCACCTGCTGACCAGGTTTTTGTCTGAAATGGAAAAGCAGCAGTACTTCTATCTTGGATGATAAAATGTGAGGCTGGATGAACACAGCAGGCCAAGCAGCATCTCAGCAGCACAAAAGCTGATGTTTCGGGCCTAGACCTCTCATCAGAGAGGGGGATGGGGTGAGGGTTCTGGAATAGATAGGGAGGGACGGGGAGGCGGACCGAAGATGGAGAGAAAAGAAGATAGGTGGAGAGGAGAATATAGATGGGGAGGTAGAGAGAGGATAGGTCAGTCCAGGGAAGACGGACAGGTCACAGAGGTGGGATGAGGTTAGTAGGTAGGATATGGAGGTGTGGCTTGGGGTGGGAGGAAGGGATGGGTGAGAGGAAGAACAGGTGAGGGAAGCAGAGACCGGCTGGACTGGTTTGGGGATGCAGTGGGTGGAGGGGAAGAGCTGGGCTGGTTGTGAGATGCAGTGGGGGGAGGGGACGAACTGGGCTGGTTTTGGGACGCGGTGGGGGAAGGGGAGATTTTGAAGCTGGTGAAGTCCACATTGATACCATTGGGCTGCAGGATTCCCAAGTGGAATATGAGTTGCTGTTCCTGCAACCTTCAGGTGGCATCATTGTGGCAGTGCAGGAGGCCCACGCTGGACATGTCATCTGAAGAATGGGAGGGGGAGTGGAAATGGTTTGCGACTGGGAGGTGTAGTTGTTTATTGCGAACCGAGCGGCGGTGTTCTGCAAAGTGGTCCCGAAGCCTCCGCTTGGTTTCCCCAATGTAGACACACCAGGTACAATGGATACAGTATACCACATTGGCAGATGTGCAGGTGAGCCTCTGCTTAATATGGAAAGTACTTCTATCTTCCCAGTTTCTGCCTCACCTTGACAAAATGCTTCTTCTAAGTTTTAGTACACACACTGGTCATATTCCAGCAACTTTGGATAATCTGACCTGACGGTGAACAGATCCCTTCTCTTCACTGCCCAGATTTATAACTGATCCCTGAACAGTCCAGAAACTTAAAATGTCATGGCAATGGTGACCTTGGTGGCTGCAGGTTAAGGGGCTTTCACAGGATCCTTCCAGTCCCAGGTCTTTGAGGACCAGAATGCAAACTAAATGCCAATTAGGTGCAATATCTTGCATTCTGTCCTATGCAGATCATTGACTCTTCGAAGGGTGACTAAATGTCAAGGGCAGCGTCTTCCTCCCTTTGCAGCCCCTCCTTATTTTTGCTTTACTGCCCCATAACCTGTAGGTGGTGTCTACTGCAGCTGCTCCTCAAGTTATACATTCCAAGTGTCAGGGCAGCCTGCTCCTAATTTCCACTTCTTCATCAGACTCATTTGTTCACTAGAGTTTCCCCTGTCAGCCTTTGTTGTCCAAGTGCAATCTCACCTCTCCTCAGAAGTCCTCTAACTCACTACTCAAAATTACACACTTACCAGTACAGCAGTGGCACCTCTATGCCATTGGTTGAGCTGTTCTTCATTTCTCACATCTGTTGGCCAGTGGATACATTTGCTCTCCTGGCGACAATCGGCCTGAACATGCCCCAGAGAAGAACTGTTGCCCATTCCTGACTTTTAAAAGTTTAAGTTTGCTTCGCTGAGGCCTATTGATGAGCTTCTCACAACTTCAACACTTGGTTCATGGAGCTGTGCAGGCTGCCCACTTGCTCTCACCCGTCCTCTCTTTTCAATTCGCTTTGCGTTTTTGACAACGTCAGGATTGTGTGGCGCTCAACAGGGAGTTTCAGTTAAAAAAAAATTGCGGATGCTGGAAATCAGAAACAGAAAAACTCAGCAAGTCTGGCAGCATCAGTAGAGAGAAAGCAAAATTAACCTTACGCGTCCAGAGACCCTTCCTCAGTGGGCGCCCTGACATTCAGTCTTACCTCGAATGAATTTATAAATCACAGAGTACTTTTCGTGGAAAATTCTTTGCGCGCGAGTAAATGCGTATATATTTGGTTAACACCTACCAATAACTATTGCAAAAAGTTGCGCGCCTCTTTTCACAAAGTTTGCAATTTTCTAGCAGTTAGGAATACTTTAAAAAACATAAGAATGTTAGCAAGAAGAGCGCCACCCGCCTCACGATTCAGAGATGTTCCTCATCCAAATTGCTGTTGGTTGATTCTCCTAGTCTGGAGAGAACATTCCAATCAGTCAAACTAACGGGGATTTCTGGCCCTCCAGCATCCACCTCCACCACCCCCACCACTGTAACCCAGGCACACACACCTCATGGTGAAATCTGGCAGTCTTACTTGTGGCAACCAATAAAAGCAAACATTGAAACTGCTCTCTGTTTTTGTCCAACCTCCAAAAATAGTCAGAATGCACATGCTTGCACTCTCCCTGCGAACACTTGTAAAAGATATCGTACGTCTTCTTTTAAATTTGTATATTTAAATTAGCTGTGCGATGTTGTCGCACACAGATTAGCCACAAATGGTTAACAGACTTGACAAGTGTTGCAAAGTTAACATGGATATTCCCACAGCTCTCGAGAAAATCAGCATCCATTGGGTTTAAAATCAGGGTTAGAGCGGATGTCTGAGAGCCTCAGTGCTTCTAATACTTGTTTACTTGGTCTTGTAATTACAAACCTGCATTTGTGCTTTTTTTTCTGTGCTGACGGAACGGCCAAGTGGGAGAGGAAGTCGGGGTAGGTTTCTCTCACTGGAGTATTTTTTGAGCTGTCCACCAGTTGTTCTCTTGCAGCGAGCACTTCTGCGATGCTTTCCGTATTGACGGTGATATTCAAGTATTCCCTTCACTTTGAAGTGACAGGGTTTCAACCTGACTCCTTGCATTCGAAACGTCACCTCACTCGCCCAGCGCTGAGACAAGCGGTTTTTATACAGAGGATTCAGCACCTTGTGAACATTTGTCAATAAGTCGCCCAAAATCTTATTTTGTAAGAAGTGTTAACATAGCGTTGTTTTGTGAACACTTCTGTAACAGGAAGCACAACGTTCACGTAGGACGCCGGGAGGTGTGGTGAAATTTGACGCACTCCCTTCTCCCCAAACCACCGCCCCCCCCCCACTCCCTCCCCATTTCAACGTTTTTTCGAAATCAAATTTTGCAATAAAAGCTTCCGAAAAGTGCACCGAAAAAATCAAACATTTAAAGTGGAGAATTGACGATCCGAGTGGGCGGCGGGAAAAAAATATTTGAAATGTTCAAACAAGACAACAAAAGGGAAAATAAACTCGGCGCAAATTGTAACGGTTTTTCGGATTTATTTAGTTACTTTTCAAAAACAAAACCAACGAGATTTTTTTTATTTGAAGTGTAATAGGTTGAGAAACTTGAGGCAAATTGCAGAAGTGGCACCATTAGTTTGGAATGTTGCTTTTTTCTACCGAAAGAAGGGCCTCCGTTGATTGACGTTGCGCAGGCATGTCACCATGTTCTCCGTTTTCATATTGCAACAGTTTTCATGTTTCCACTTTTCGGATCACTTTCACTGACACAGTGCGATGATGAATTTACCTTTCCATTTCTCACAGAAGTACCAACAACCCTTTTCTCCCACGTGTTTAATTACAAACGAAAAGTTTCGGGTTTCCCCCAAAATGCTTCAATTATGATATTACAGTTTTTGTTTCCTCGTAAAGTTACATTCAACAAACTTACATTTTTGTGCGAAATAAATACTGTAGTTTGAACAGACTGCGATAAAAAGATAGGCACAGGCCGTGATTTCACTCAATATTGTTTGTTGCATGCACGTGATACAATACGAAAGGAACAATTAAACCTTTCAATTTTTCATCTAAATGATGGATGGGTTTATATTTTTATATTTTTGCATTCGCTAAGGCAAACCAAGTTACGTTGCAGCATTTGTGGAATTATTTAGATACTAGCTTGAACACCACTTAATCGTCTTCTTTAAACATTGACAGTTGAAATGGGGGAACTTTGTCACTTAGTGACATAACTCCAGCTTTTAGTAAAAGCCATTGTTTAAGATCTTTCGTTAAAATATTTATTTGTTACGCTAGAAAGATGTAATTATTTTGTTAACAAAGGTTATTTTCGATTTTAAAAATAGTCTGAGACAAGCCACATTTGAATATCAAAATGTTGGTTTGTTTGAAACATAATGCCGTATGGTTTGAATTTCTAATGTGGAAAATATTTCCATCTCTGTTTTCAAGCTGTAGCTTTTTCGGTAAAAAATATTGGTCACGAATAAGGCTGGACCTTGGACAAAAAAAAATACGGAAAGTTGCAGTTATAACAAAATTAGTATGTGAGGAAAAGCGCACACGATGTGTTAATTATGTTAACAAATTACTGAAGAGCCATCAAGATGAACATATTTTTATTCCATCCACAATTCCTTTTGTATGACACCGTCTATTATTCAGATCTATTATTAAACACCAATTATTACACGATGCGATTTGTAGAAAGGGCTAAATGCTGAATGGTACCTTTTATGTTAACTATCTCGATAATAAAATAAATTAATTCACGAAACACAACGCCATTCACAGCATTAAAATAAATACATTTTTAACAATTACAAGGAAGTATTTATTGGAACAAAAGAACAGTTAAACAGTTTATAAATTATATAATCTATTTTGATACATTTCAACACCACGAAAGCAATGCAATATTTACATCGAGTAAATGAAAAGCTTATAATTTAAATTTTCATTAAAACAATCAAAACCTGTTAAATAATGTTTATCAGCTACATTTGTCTGTTTTCACTTAAGACGACAGGCAGGAAGCAACGTTTCCATACCCGTCCACTGAAAATAAAAGATAAACAAATTCAAATAAACAAAATAAGAAGTATCGCATTCTACGGAAACAGCGTCGTTTTATGAATATTAACACATCTCTGTTCCCTACAAAGGGCAAATTTTCAACAGCTGCATAAAGACGCAGGACATGGTCTCAAGCGACTAATGGAATCATTGGACATTATCCTTCTTGTTAGCTTCATTGCTTAATATAATAAAGTCAAATATGGCACATTGTTTAACGACGCAATGTCCTTAAAAGACGGAATCTTGTGTATCAATGGAACACTAAACAATAACACTTGCGAGATTTAATTTTAACATTAATTTGCAACATACAAAGCGAATTTAGCACGATATCATGAAAAATATAAATGTTTTTAAAAAGCATTCAGTCCCCACTGCGCCACTCTTGCCAACACATACATACACACATTAAACACATACTAGAAAATAAAAGACTATTTATATGGAAATACAAACATTGGAAACCAATAAACAAATCTACATATGTTAGCTGACAAATACAATAAATACAAAAGACTATACTCGCTTATTAGTTTGCTATAAATTTTGTTCCATCCATTGCACTGTCTCCGTCCTTTTGTACATCTGAGCCAGCTCATACGGAGTTTGTCCCTTTTTATTTTTGTGTGTTAAGTTTGATTTTTTAGCCAAAAATATAATCACATCGGTGTGACCTTCCTGTGCAGCAAGATGAATGGGCAAATTGCCCTCAGAATTTTCAATATTTACATTTGCCCCAAAGTCCACCAAAGTTATCAAAGTGTCCAGAAATCCTTCCCTAGCTGCATCATGAGCTGGTGTGAATCCACTGCGATCCTGTTCGTTTGGTTTAGCTCCAGCTTTCAATAGTGACTTGGCTATTATAGTATGACCCATTTGCATCACCTGGAAATATAGAAACGTGGACGCGAAGTGTGTGAAAGAAATAAAAGGTGAAATTCAAGATTGTACTAACATACGCAACTAAAAATCAAATGTTAACAATTGTAAGGTTCAAGGTTGCACGGCCAGACTAACAGTTTAGACTTTTCAAGTGCCATTTTAAAATGTGAAAAAAGACAAGTTCAACTCGGTTAACTATGCAAAGTGAAAACATATAATCACATTTACTCATGGCATTTGTTTTGTAGGGAATACAGAATGAACCCAGCTGCTGCATCTTCAACATTTCCAACTAACATTTAATTGAACGAATTCGTGAAGACTTTTCTCTATGTCGGTCTTTCAGCAATGAACACCGATTGAACTACGTTGTTTTTACATTTTATCTGAACACTTTTCAAAACAAAGTGTTTATTTCAACCACCAGATATCGATACGAAATAAAACGAGGTTTTATTGTTTTGGTATTTTCTATCTGTCTATAGAAGCAATAAACGTTTTATTCTTTTGAACCACAATGTCTCGTTACGGCATTGTATTTTTCACTGCACAGTTAAAACGCGATTCGAGGTAAACCACATGGAGTTTCGAGAGGCAAGACAGTGATGCATAAACACATCATGAACATCTATTTTCATAACATTTAAATATAAGAAAGGGCAAAAATTATCACATTTTCTGAAACAATAATATTTACATTATGCAAGAGGAAATCCATTATTTTGGATCATAAATTGGAGCTGGTACCATATTTTATAAGAAGTGTTAGGTAATTTGAATGGAGGATTTTAAAAGTCGTTAAACAGCAGTTAAAATATGAACGTTACAGAGTATATTATTTATTTACTGTGATTTTGAATGTGGGCTTATATTGGCTTTTCGAAAATCAAGCACCAAGCGTCAAACTAATGGTAGTCACTTGAAAATATAAAGTAGTAATTTTGCTGTCATTCTATTCAATATTAAAATGCCATTTGAAATGAAGTACTGAACGAACAGTCGAGTACACCTTTCAAAATAAAAACATAGTCACTTAATCATGTACTTCTCGAGCTTCATTTTGTTCGATCACCGAATCACAGTGTATTCATCTAATTATGATTGACTTAATGAAGCAATAAGCATTATGCACAATTTGAAACTTAGGGCCTCAACAGGTTCTCGTCAATATGTACTATTCATCGGACTGACCCTGTTTAAACCTCGGCTGAAAATGATATCGGTTTTTTTTGTACATTTGTTAAGTTCTTCATGAACGCATTTAAGCAAAATAACCAATTTATTCTAAACAGTATTTTGTATCATTGTAGTAAACTGTTTACTTATTCTGCTTTCAAATCATTTTTAGCATCCAGGGTTACCTAATAGTTGCCACAATCCTGAATGAATAAAACTAATCTAAAATTTAATTCTATTGGAACGCTATTCATGTAATTTGTTTTATTCGTTCTTAAGGTCTGGGGAAAGGCATGTAAAGCCATAATGATACATTATGTGCAATTCGTCCTACATTAAATTCGCATAGGACAATAATTATTTGCCACATCTTAAAAAAAGGTAAGTTTTGTAAAAATATAATTCACCGATTGGCACTAAAATGCATTTGTTCATAGTAAAATTAATTGTTAATCATCAGCTTTATTGGTTACGTAACAAGGTAACTTGTGTGCAAAAAAGCTTTCAATCAAGTGTCGTTCCCACAGTGTTGTATTTTTGTCACTGCTTCAGTTGTTTGAAAACCGGTGAATGTAACAATCTGACACATTGCATACTTCTGAATGATGTACACTACAAAATTAAACGTTCTGTCGAAGACAGTCCACGTTGCAATCTTTCTGCACTTCTGTAAGCCTCATACAACCGAAAACGTTATTTTATTTCTGTGAATGTTACCTGAAGGGGAACCACATTGTCCCAAAAGATGCTTGCAGAGAATCGTATAGTTAAGTAACATTGTTATCAAAGCAGTATGCATTTGTTTTAACAAAGGTGTTATGAAATTCAATGGCTTATGGCTTTTTAAGCAATGCGTCAGTTACTATACCTACTGATGCCTGATTTATTCTGACATATATTGACAAAAAGGAGGTGGACTTCCTTTAGAAAAAAAATACATGTAGGACAGATTTTACTTTAGATATGGAAATGCAATATACGGAATAGAAAAAAACACTGACCTGAAGTGCAGTTCTGCCAAACTTGTTGATTGCACCCACTTTCACCCCGTTTTCTAGCAAAATGTTGACTTCTTTCGAGTCTCCTTTGGCTGCAGCGCTTGTTAATTTATCACCGTCTGATCCATCAGCTGTTTCCATTATTAATACTTCAAAAATGTCGAAATCCGATAAGCACAGACGGCCAATAGGTATAGTGAGATGAAGAATCTCGTCCCGCTCTGTAGTATAGTATTTACTAAACTAGAGTAATTGATGTGTGATCCTAGTAATGACGTTGCCTGGTCCGCCCCTTTCTCTCATCAATATAATACACGTGATACAAGTCCAATGATAGCTTGGCTATCTCAAAGTTAACAGTTTCAAGTGATTTTGCCATGGTACCCCAAAGCATAAAAATTAAATTACGATTAACATCTCATCAGCCACGGCGTGGATATTTAATATTTCACCTTCACGACTGTAAAAAAAATCCCAGGACAGTTTCAGAAAATGTAACAGTTGAATCAGTTACTGTATACCGATAGAGATGCAATATTCGAATGTTTTGCACTTTTCCCGCCCATTTTGCAACTGTTACTTCACTGTAAATGAAAGGCTGCTCTCAGCAGTAAACTCCGGCTGGTTCGTACGTTTCCTTTTTTTGGTTCCACTTACTCATTCAGTCAAATTGAGTTGCAGAAATACTCCGAAAAAGCCGCTCGATTCGAAGAAAGTGTGTCCGTCAGCTTTGACATCTCCCGTCCGGGACTCGGAAGGCAGCTGCCGATCATTGCGATCCTGCAAAACTGAAAAGTAACTTGCTGTTACAGCTAACGCGCATATGTTCACATTTGAAGTCGTCCTTTTGACCCAGCTCCACGGTTCCTGCAGTTTATTCTGGGAGCAAGAGAACGTTCCCGTTTTCCTAATGAAAATAGTGGCGGTTCCGCAATTGCCGATCGCTGAGAGCAGTTTTGAAAAAAAATTATTGACATCATCAAATTTTAAAAATGAGCGCTTCTTGGCTTCTGGCAGTGCCGCCCACACTGTGCGTCGTAACGGAAATGGAAGGCACGGTCTGGAGCTGGGAGTGCGGCACTGTGCGCGGAGTCGAGCTCAGAGCTTTCTGCAGTCGCTGAGCTCGGGCTCTGCTCTCACGTTCACCTCTGCAAAGCCACCTCCTCCAGATTTCGAGCTGACGGGTTTCCACTAACGGACAGTGGGCATATTTTCAAATTGTGCAACCCAAGTTAAACGAGCCAATGCCCACCTCCACGCCGCTTCTGAACCCGTTGATTTGCATTTTGTGTGCGAAGGTCAGAGCAGAGGTTTCTAGTCGGGGCCTTTGGTGTGTCAGAACTGGAGGGTTTCCAGGCGCTTTGCCCTCATGGCGGGGAGGTTCCCAGGCTCGTCAACTTTGAGAAGCTGCTCGGCTTTCGGCCACCTGTCTAACGCACACCGTTCTCCAACCCCAGCTCTTGTGAATTCAACCGCATCAATCGAAAATGACCGAATTGGCTAAACCGCCCGATGTATGTCAGTCCCCTCAGCATCGCTGACTGCAGGCAGCTGTCACTGCAGGAGCAAATTCAACCATGCCTGACATAGCTCAGCTCAGAACCTATTCAAGATGGTATCCTGCAAATCACTGCGTGTGTACAGCAGTCGCAGGACACATACCCCGACTAAATTCGGCGCAAAACTCCGCTGTGAAGCGACACCAATGTAAACTTGGAACACATATTTCAGAAGTATGAATGTGATATTTGAACCAGGCGTGAAACGTGTTACCCGCGCACGGGTCAGACCAGAACCAGGTTCACAAGAGTGCAAGTGCAGCAACTTTCTGTCCAAATCCTGACCGATTAAACATAAGACGAGCTCGAATGCTTCTCACATGTCAACGGCCCTTCAATCATAGACCTCGCAAACACAGACAATACCTTTCAAACGGTGATTTTAAACTTTTTTTCTGAACTTTAATACCATTTTTTCTCAAATGCCCTGAGGATGCTCACCTTTCCTGGAGCATGTATTATGGAGACACCAATGATGTTCCAGTCCTGGAAAAATAACTTTTTAATATGGACGTTTTTTAAAAAATGTTGGACATGGACTGCTTTAGAATCTGACGGGTTGGGAATGATTGTATACATTCAATCTACGAAATCTCCACTTCTGACGGAAGATCATTATTGAAGTAACTCAAAATGATTGGAGCTGGGGCGCTATCCTGTAGAACTGGGTTCAAGCATCAACACCACTGTCCTCCCGCACACATACACACACACAACCGCAGGTGTGTAATAACATATCGGAACAGATCAATTGGAAATATTTATCCTGATGAACTAGGGCTCTTCTGGTGTAGTGGTAGTGTCCCTACCTCTGGTCTATGCAGCCTGAGTTCAAGTCCCACCTGGTCATGAGGTGTGTTATAACATTCCTGAACAGGCTGATTAAAATATCTACCCTGAGGAAACTCAGGGCTATTACGAGACAGTGGTGGTGTCCCTGAATCTGAGCCAGGAGGCCCAGTTCAATTCCTGCCTGCTCTCAGGGTGTGTGAGAACGGGCTGAATTGAAAAAAAAATCTGTCCTGGGGAACTAATGTCTTTGTTCAAGTTATGATTCCAATGACTTGAAGATTTCCTCCAATTTCCATTGAGTTCAATTTTGTTAATATTTTCTGATTATATTCAGTTAAATGTTGCCTTGATGTCAAGGACGATCACGCTCACCTCTCTTGCTTTTGTCCATTTTTAATTGAGGCTAGAAAGAAGTCTAAAGCTGTGTGCCCCTGGCTTTTTTCTGAGTAAATGTGGCTTAATAGTAGTCACTGACCACTCCATCACTTTGATGATGATTAAGAATAGACTGCAGTTGGGACTGCAATTAACCAGTTTGGATTTGTCCTTTCTGTAGACAGGAAATACCTGGGGCAGTTTTCCACGTTGTAGCATAGCTACCAATGTCTTAACCGATACTGGAAAAGTTAGTTACTACCTTAATTATTACAGCTGGAACAATGTCAAGATGTTGACAGATGCCACAGCATTTGGCCTGGAATGGCAGATTATTCAACTAGAAAAAACATCACTATCAAATTCAATCATGGCTAGTTAGGCATCTGCTCATATGTACTTTAGATCAATGCTTATTGGACGGATGTCAGGAATAGAAACACTGATTATTTTCTTTCTCTCTGTAGATTAATTGTAGCATCCCACCCTGCTATCTTGGTTGCAAGTCACCACTCAGTAGAGTCTGGGGATTAAATCTGGACCCTATGCTTATGTATTATATGTAGTAGTTAACTCCATATTGGACAACTGAACAGGAAAGCTCACCAGATTGCTTTCAATGAGTTTAAATTTTTGAACATAGCTTATTGGTTCTTTAGTTCACTCATGCAGCTCATCCCCAAGAGTTTATTGAGCTTTTAATCAGGATACAAATAGGTGAAAATATCCTGTTTTCCACAACTGCTGCAATTTTATTTAGTTCTATAATATCACTATTTGTTATTGCAATAATGTAAGCAGTTCCTATTAGTATCTGTGTTTCTGCTGAGAAATCAAAGAGACCAACAAAAATGTATAACTGTTAGAATTACACATCTGACATGAGGGAGCTGCTACATACTGCTACCAATTTTATCATCCAAACTGCAAATGTACATGTAAAAAGGTAATATGAAAACATAGAATTATCAAGCGATGTTACGTGCTGCTTTACTGGACCCCATGACTTTGACTAGGCCCTGTTCTGTACAGGAACATTCAATTACTCTTCTGAGATTGTTTTCAAAACAGACTGAATCTTACAGAACATTTTCAAACCTTGCTGTGCACTTATTGAATATCATTCCCTTTTTCACAAATTTGTGTTAATAAGTTTGAGGCAGAGATCTGTTTGAAATAAAATAATTGTAAATTAAGTTGATTTGATATAAATGAAACGGGAGATGAATCATTGATGTAATATTAGAAAAATTATAAAATTTACTCAGATTTCCCAAAAAGTAACACTTGCAGCTGGATTTTCAAAAATAATGATAAACTACACTTGGTTGCTTTTTAAAGATAGAACAATTCCCATTATTTGGAAAGAGTTTTGGATGTTATATATAACTTATTTTTCTTTGCAATAAAATCAAAAGAAAGTCAGAAAATGCCATTCTGAGGAAGAGACCACAAAGAGTCTAAAAGTTAACCCTGTTTTTCTCATCATATATGCTAATGGACATGCTGAGTTTTAATTGCATTTCTATCCTTCTTTACATTTGGGGATGATATGAATACTTTCCAGAAATGTTTGTGAGCAACTTGGAAAATTGTTTATAGTTCTTTGTTTGAAAAAGAAAGCCTGTTTTTATCATAGTGATGATAGCTGTCTGCTAAACTGGAAATGTGAATTTTTAATAAATAGTAAATAAAAATGTTGATGTAACAATAAGTAGGCCCAAGGCAACAACTGGGAGCAAGATAAGGCAGCAGACTTCCCAGAATTACATCAAATATTTCTCACTTCTTAAAAAATGTTACAGAAAATATAGTTTGACAATTTATTACTGAAGTTTTCACATGATTTGGCACAAAACTTTTCAATCGAAGTATTTATCTGCACAATTTGTTTCCTATGAATCGACCACATTAAGCACCAAATCACAAATATTTTATTGGCACAGTAGGAGGTTATTTGGCTCATCATGTCTGCACCAGCTCTCCAAATGAGCAATTTGTGGAAAAAGGATGACCTATTTATTTGTATGTGCAAACTTATTTTACAATTTCCTTTTAACTGTTGAAAAATGAATAAGAATTTATAGAGAAGATTAGTCATAACATTTGTAAAAGTATATAGAAGTACATTTCAAATATATCAGTATATGAAGTACCATACAGTTCAGTTTTATCAAATACAGCATGTAGCATGCTGAAATGCCGCAGTAGTCAAATTCATGAATTTTATCTACAAGATATGTTTACATTTCATGGATGAAATTTGACAATAACCACTGCATCTCTTCTTAAGTCATATTCCAGAAGAAGGCAGGTAATGGCCTTACCCTACTGAGGCCACCTCCATAGAATAAATCATATCACTCCCATTCCTCTTTAGAAGTTTCAAAGTCTCTCATGATTTCAGACTAGTTGTATCCATTCACTGTTCTTGTTACTGACCTGGCCTTTATTTTGTCAATTTCCATAATGTGTTTGGGGATTGCTTGGAATAAGCAATTGCTTGCCCTCTTCCAACTGGGCAAGAGGTTTCTTCCCAGTTAGTAGAAGCATGATGCTCTATATATGCCAGGTTTCAACCCAGATTACATGACCATAATTGGTCAATGATGTTGGAGAGGCTGGAGAATCAAATACCCAAGTTTGAACTTGAAAACTCCAATACTGAGCACGTCGGACACCAGGCCCTTTAAGCAGCTGACATACATTCCACCTAATGTTTAAAATTTTGAAACTAACTATTTTGGCCTTTAATGGAGCCAATTGCTGCAATCTTCAAAAAGTGTTTGTGGTGGTTTGTGCTGGCTATGGGGATAGTGACTTTCAACTCCTTCCTTTGGTGCACATCTAAAATGTGATAAAGGAGATACAGGAACATTATCTAAAAAAAAATTGACCTGATCCTTACACCAGGTATTCCAGAGGCATCAGGAGAGGACATTATCATTTTGTGCTATAATGATAGGATGGACCAAAAATTTCCATATTTTCCTGAGCTCCTCTTCATTTTGTAGATATGATGTGGAGGTGCTGGTATTGGACTGGGCTGGATAAGCTCAGAAATCACACAACACCAGGTTATTGTCCAACAAATTTATTTGAAAACAAAAGCTTTTGGAGCCTCAGTCCTTCTTCAGGTGTTAGTGAGAGAGTAGTTTCAGACACAGAATTTATAAGTAAAAGATTAAAGATTCACATCATTGATGAGGATGCACTAAACAAACCTAAAATGCTGTTGAAATATTTAATCAATTAGGAGGTTTTAATTGATTAACATGTATATGTAAATCCCTGAATTCCTTTCAAATCACGTCCCTGAGATAACTAAACATTTTATCGGTGTAGAGAAGAGGTGACATTTTAGATTAGACAATGCATGTTCGATGTGAGACCTTGTTTAGAATTGGTTTGTGTTTTAGTTTGGAGACAGACTAGTTTTATTTTTAAAGTAGGAATTTATAAAACACCGTATTGACGACTGTCTATTAATTGTGTGCTTTTTGAACAAAATAAAATGTATCTGCAAATTCTGTAGACTCCTTCAATTTGCTTTATTTATTCACAGAGGTAGGTGTCACTAGTAAGGTCAACATTTATTCCTCATCACTCACTTTCCTCAAGAATTATCTGGACATTAATCTTATTTAATAAAATACAGCTGAATTCTGTGGTTACAGAATATTCACTTATTGAGAAAAAATTGTTGTGTATAATAATGTCACTGTTGAAAAAGACATGTTTTAAAACATGTTATAAGAATATGAATTCATAGAGAAAACCAACATTTGTACTGCATCAGAGGAAAGTGCTGATTGGTTGGTAACTGGACTCTGATTGGTAGATGTGTTGCCATGGAGAATGCACCTGTTAATGCTGACAGCCATTCGCTAGTTGATTTCTCAGGGCAATACCCTGACAAATCAGAGTCAACATGCCTAGTTTATTATTTTACAAGGCCTGGTTATTAACTGTCAATCAGCTTAAATGGATGTATTCTTCATGGCAACACCTCTACCAATCAGAGTCCACTTACCAACCAATCAGTACTGTTCCCTCAGCAATACAAATGTTGGCCTTTCCCCTTGATTTGGTATTATTGCAAAATGTCCTGATGAAAGGAAGACAAAAAGCTTTCATAAAATGTGTATTTTTTCAACAGTACTCAAGCTCTGTACAATGACTATTTAAAAACTATAGTTCACAGATGTATTAAATGTTAGTAAAATATTGTAGTACTATTGCTCATATTTAATATTGGCTATATATAACAACATTAGGACTGCATAAAGTCAATATTGAGATATTAAAACTTTTTGTGGATGTGATCAATGCTTCTACATTCAGTCAGTCAAAGCACTAATAAAGTCAACATGGAGCAGGATAATGGCCAAAATCACACAAGCTAGCCACCCTGTTGTGGAGTGAAGTCAACAATTAGCTGACAGAGCCAACAGGAAGTAAGGCTGAGTTTCAGCACCTCCATAAACTGTCCAAGTTGAATCAATTTTAATTTATAGTTGGATCAGAAATCAGTTGTGGCCTGGTTCTGAATTGTACAATGCATATCCAGTTGAAACAAATGACAGGGTGAATGACAGTGTCTTTTCTCTAGGCTGGGGGATTTCAAGAATGGGGGCATTTTTTTTACACAGAGAGTGGTTCATGTATGGATTGAACTTCCAGAGGAAGTGGTGGATGTGGGTACAGTTACAACATTGAAAAGCCACTTATATAAGCACATGAATAAGAAATTTTGGAGGGATATGGGCCAAGTTCAGGCAGGTTGGACTAGTTTAGTTTGGGATTATGCTCGGCATGGACATGTTGGATCAAAGGATTTGTTTCCATGCTGTATGACCCTATGATTATTCCTGATTCTATGCATTTTAGATCTTCTGGTAAAAAGATAGCAAAATGTGCTTTAATACTGGATTAAGGTTCATCTAAAAAGGATCATTTCAAATTACTGGCGATGTTTTGTTTATGATTTATAAGGTATATTTGGCAGAATTTACTGGAATTTTGGACTTTAGGCATGAATTACCTACATTGATCACATCTACAACAATCCATCCCTTTGCTTTCAGCAGCAATTTACCATTCTATAATCCATTTCAGTTCATCAGACACCAAGCAGGAATTGTGAGAAGAGCTATGAGAACATACTGAAGCAAAGGTCAAAGAGGTTGATTTTGAGAATGTTTTGAAAATGGAGAGACATGAAGGAAGGCCAAAGCACTTGAAACAGATTTGTAGAGGATAAGCCTATGATTATTGAATGTTCTATCATCAATAGCAAAACAGGAGAAGGAAGGGGGCACATATTTTGTCAAGAGTTAAAAGAACAAACTATGTGGGCTAGGATGTGCAGCTGAAGGGAAATGGTATTGTAAAGAGGGAATAAAAGCAAGGAGCTGAACTTAGATTCCAGTTAGATAGGATAAAGTTGTCTTTTACAATTAACGAATCAGCACATGAACCTACTTAAGAGATAACAAAGTGTAGAGCCTGATCAACACAGCAGGCCAAGCAGCATCTTAGGAGCACAAAAGCTGACATTTTGGGCCTAGACCCTTCATCAGAAAAGGGGGTGTGGGGAGATGGTGCTGAAATAAATAGGGAGAGAGGGGGAGGCGGATCGAAGGGGGATAGAGGAGAAGATCAGTGGAGAGGGGACAATAGGTGGAGAGGAGACAGACAAGTTAAAGGGGCAGGGATGGAGCCTGTAGAGGTGAGTATAGGTGGGAAGTTAGGGAGGGGATAGGTCAGTCCATGGAGGACGGACAGGTCAAGGGGGCGGGATGAGGTTAGGAGGTAGGGAATGGAAGTCCAGCTTGAGGTGGGAGGAGGGGATAGGTGAGAAGAAGAACAGGTTAGGGAGACGGGGACGAGCTGGGGGGTTTTGGGATGCAGTGGTGGGAGGGGAGATCTTGAAGTTTGTGAAATCCACATTGATGCTATTGGGCTGCAGGGTTCCTAAGCGGAATATGAGTTGCTGTTCCTGTAACCTTCGGGTGGCATCATTATGGCACTGCAGGAGGCCCAGGATGGACATGTCATCAAAGGAGTGCGAGGGGGAGTTACCTACGTGAACATACTAACTGCTTTTATAACTAAGATAATAAAATGTGAGGCTGGATGAACACAGCAGGCCAAGCAGCATCCCAGGAGCACAAAAGCTGACATTTCGGGCCTAGACCCTTCATCAGAGAGGGGGATGGGGGGAGGGAACTGGAATAAATAGGGAGAGAGGGGGAGGCGGACCGAAGATGGAGAGTAAAGAAGATAGGTGGAGAGAGTGTAGGTGGGGAGGTAGGGAGGGGATAGGTCAGTCCAGGGAAGACGGACAGGTCAAGGAGGTGGGATGAGGTTAGTAGGTAGCTGGGGGTGCGGCTTGGGGTGGGAGGAAGGGATGGGTGAGAGGAAGAACCGGTTAGGGAGGCAGAGACAGGTTGGACTGGTTTTGGGATGCAGTGGGTGGGGGGGAAGAGCTGGGCTGGTTGTGTGGTGCAGTGGGGGGAGGGGATGAACTGGGCTGGTTTAGGGATGCAGTAGGGGAAGGGGAGATTTTGAAACTGGTGAAGTCCACATTGATACCATATGGCTGCAGGGTTCCCAGGCGGAATATGAGTTGCTGTTCCTGCAACCTTCGGGTGGCATCATTGTGGCAGTGCAGGAGGCCCATGATGGACATGTCATCTAAAGAATGGGAGGGGGAGTGGAAATGGTTTGCGACTGGGAGGTGCAGTTGTTTGTTGCGAACTGAGCGGAGGTGTTCTGCAAAGCGGTTCCCAAGCCTCCGCTTGGTTTCCCCAATGTAGAGGAAGCCGCACCGGGTACAGTGGATGCAGTATACCACATTGGCAGATGTGCAGGTGAACCTCTGCTTGAAATGAAATGTCATCTTGGGGCCTGGGATGGGGGTGAGGGAGGAGGTGTGGGGACAAGTGTAACATTTCCTGCGGTTGCAGGGGAAGGTGCCGGGTGTGGTGGGGTTGGAGGGCAGTGTGGAGCGAACAAGGGAGTACAGGAGAGAATGGTCTCTCCGGAAAGCAGACAGGGGAGGGGATGGAAAAATGTCTTGGGTGGTGGGGTCGGATTGTAAATGGCGGAAGTGTCGGAGGATAATGCGTTGTATCCGGAGGTTGGTAGGGTGGTGTGTGAGAACGAGGGGGATTCTCTTTGGGCGGTTGTGGCGGGGGCGGGGTGTGAGGGATGTGTCGCGGGAAATGCGGGAGACGCGGTCAAGGGCGTTCTCGATCACCGTGGGGGGAAAGTTGCGGTCCTTAAAGAACTTGGACATCTGGGATGTGCGGGAGTGGAATGTCTTGTCGTGGGAGCAGATGCGGCGGAGGCGGAGGAATTGGGAATAGGGGATGGAATTCGCTCCACACTGCCCTCCAACCCCACCACACCCGGCACCTTCCCCTGCAACCGCAGGAAATGCTACACTTGTCCCCACACCTCCTCCCTCACCCCCATCCCAGGCCCCAAGATGACATTCCACATCAAGCAGAGGTTCACCTGCACATCTGCCAATGTGGTATACTGCATCCACTGTACCCGGTGCGGCTTCCTCTACATTGGGGAAACCAAGCGGAGGCTTGGGGACCGCTTTGCAGAACACCTCCGCTCAATTCGCAACAAACAACTGCACCTCCCAGTCGCAAACCATTTCCACTCCCCCTCCCATTCTCTTGATGACATGTCCATCATGGGCCTCCTGCACTGCCACAATGATGCCACCCGAAGGTTGCAGGAACAGCAACTCATATTCCGCCTGGGAACCCTGCAGCCATATGGTATCAATGTGGACTTCACCAGTTTCAAAATCTCCCCTTCCCCTACTGCATCCCTAAACCAGCCCAGTTCATCCCCTCCCCCCACTGCACCACACAACCAGCCCAGCTCTTCCCCCTCACCCACTGCATCCCAAAACCAGTCCAACCTGTCTCTGCCTCCCTAACCGGTTCTTCCTCTCACCCATCCCTTCCTCCCACCCCAAGCCGCACCCCCAGCTACCTACTAACCTCATCCCACCTCCTTGACCTGTCCGTCTTCCCTGGACTGACCTATCCCCTCCCTACCTCCCCACCTACACTCTCTCCACCTATCTTCTTTACTCTCCATCTTCGGTCCGCCTCCCCCTCTCTCCCTATTTATTCCAGTTCCCTCCCCCCATCCCCCTCTCTGATGAAGGGTCTAGGCCCGAAACGTCAGCTTTTGTGCTCCTGGGATGCTGCTTGGCCTGCTGTGTTCATCCAGCCTCACATTTTATTATCTTGGAATCTCCAGCATCTGCAGTTCCCATTATCTCTGCTTTTATAACTATTCCATTTTGGGACTTATTTAAGCCCTTTATCTCATTTAAAATTATAATAAAATTATTCACCATATCTCCTATTTTCAACATTATTTACCATTGACCAGAACTGAACTGGACTGGTTAAATAAGTACCACAGCTATAAGAGCAGATCAGAGGCTAGAAATCTTGCACTGAGTGACTCCCCAAAGCTTGTCCACCAACTACGAGGCACAGATCAGACAACATGAGGACACAGTACCACCTAAATATACTGACCACACTGCCCCAAATCAGGAACATATTGGAACTGACAACAAGACTCCTAAGACCACTAGGAGTCATGGTGTCTCACAAACCCACAGCAACTCTAAAACAAACATTTATAAGGAATAAATACCCCAATCCCACAACATGCAGAGATAATGTAGTTTACAAAATGCCATGCAATGACTGCTGCAAACAATACATCGGACAGACAGGAAGGAAACTAGCCATTAGAACACATGAACATCAGCGAGCAGCAAAACGGCACAACAAACTCTCCTTAAAATCTGTACATTCAGACAATGAAGACCATCAATTTAACTGCCACAAAGTAACCATAGTAGCCCAAGCCAAACATAGACACCCACGGTAATTCCTAAAGGCATGATTCTCCACCCATAATTCAAGCAACAAACATATAGAATTTGACCCCATATACAAACCCATACAGATCAAACTGGAAATGACAGTACTCATCAGAAGTGACCAGACAGTAAAAATTCCAAGCGGTGGAGAATAATATCACTTCATTGGAGGCTGCACTGATGATGTCACCTAGCACGGTCATGGAACGCCTCAACAAAAACAAGCCAGCTCAGCAAGCAAGTCAACAGCCACAGATCAGTAGTGTGATGGAACATTCCCACTTGCTTGGATGTGTGCAGATCCAACAACATTTAAGAAGCCTGATACCATTCAGGACAAAGCAGCCCACTTGTTTGACACCACATCCACAATCCTCTGCACCAACACCAAATATATCAACTGTGTACTTCCTATAAGATGCACTGCAGAAACACACCAAGGCTCCTTATCTTTAAAAAGTACCTTCTAAATCCATGACCACTTCCCCTAGAAGGACAAGGACACTTTACACAGGAACAGGCACCCAGTTAGTGGATTGGACCAAACTGCATCTCAGGGCTGCCCACTGGCTTTATTAGCGTTTGCCGACTTAGAACCTATGTGCTTGCTTTTGGCATCTGTGTTGTTCCTTGCCTAGCTGTGCCAATTTGCGCAGTCACACAACCAGGCCCAGACCCATACCTTGCCATATGGCATTATGCACTATCAATCTCACATCTGCACCATGCAACAGCAGCTTACACAGCATAATATACTGCACATGCGGCAAGCAAGCAGCAATATCTCAAAGTCCTAGCTGAATTGTCCAAACTGAAGTCCTTGGAGGCATCTATCAGAATCCCAAAACAGTAACAATAAAAACTTCTGAAACAGCCCAAGGGGATCATCAAGTGTCCAGTCTGGGTGTACTCAGGCATGGAGTCTGTGCCTCTGCATTGTGGGGAGTGCATCACAGTCAGTCTTGTAGCTCCTTAGCAGAGAGTCCAGGGATAAGGCTAATGTAGTCAGGGAGATGTACAGCCACCAGTCAGAGGTTTGGTAACTTCTCATCCAGGTCTGTCCAATTCGGCCATTCAAGGGATGGGTTGTCATCAATCTGTCAGGTCCATCCACAGTAGTTAAGAGAAAAGAGGTGAGGAAAGGCAAAAAGGGGCTCGCAAATTAGCTCTGACCTTCATAAGATATGGCACAGTTAAAACATATTGTCAAGTGGCTTTAACACAATGCACATTAATAGAAACAATTTTAAAGGTAATTTAACCTGTAACAGTTTTCCAGTTTAGTTGCATATGATAATTCAGACCGTTGGATATTTTATTTATACATTCACTCTTCATGAAAAGTTGCACTCTTTCTATCTGAGATATCTGTCCTTGTTACTCATGGGAGGGTTGTTCATCTGGGATGACATTGAGTTGGTTGTGTAAGGAGGACATTTTGACTATTCTGTGCTGGTGCTGTCTTGTACCATTGTTCATTTACTAGGACTTTGTTGCTCCCAGTTTTCTGGTATTGGGATTGACTGGGTGCTTTGATGTTTCCAGTTTCCCCAACCTAAGCTGCACTGATCAAGTTGCTGCTTCCAGTTTCCAGAACTGGTGAGGAGTGCTCGTGGTTTCTTGGAGCTGGGGTGTAATGGGAAATTTTCTGGTTTTCTAAATCTAAGGTGGCCTTTCTGTCATTCTTGGCAGTTTGGTATTTGTTCTGATACTCGTACTGTATTGTCCCATTCTTCATTATCTGACTAGCAACAGGAGCTGATATCCATCTGGAACAGGAATGTCTTTTGTCATTCACCTCAGCAATACCATCTGCATTTGCATGATATCCTTCTGTTGTTTTCCGTCATGATGACCTATCTGTTTTTGGTTTGCGTGTGTGTTGGCTCTTATTCTAATACTGCCTTCTGCTTGGATAAAAGTTTAGAATTGAGCACTGGGCTTTGGCAGCTTGCTACAGTAGCCTTTTGCTACTCCTTGCTCCACTTTCCCAAGTTTTCTCTACAAGGTTCTTGACTGTGGAAGGATTGTTGGTCTCCTTTGCTCACTGCTCTTTCCCTGTACTACTTGAATCTTGTTGCTTGCTCATAGTTGATGTTGAGCCTTGGACAAGCCTTGTACTGATAAACAGACTATAACACAAGCTGTTACTCTCCCTGCAGTCCTTTCACTGGTGGGCCTCTTGCTAGCATTTCCTGCATAAGACTTTGCTTTTGGCCAATGTCATATGTGCTGCAAACTCTTGGCTGCCTTGTATACATCAAGATTCCCCAATATCCTCTGATGGAAAAGTTTGAGAGACTTGCACCACAGGGCGCATTGGCCACTAGCATTGAAAGGCTGCAGAAGGGACATATTGCCTACAGACATCAAGCTTAAAGATTTGATGAGGCTGCATCTCAGCGCTGCTAGTTTTCTTTCTTAGCACTTGCTTTTATTAGTGATTACCTGAATGCTCAAACCTCCCCGCCTAGCCATGCTTCACCTTGTTGAGCCAATTAGCATAGTCACACAATCAGGCATCTTGCCTTGCCGCTCAACAGCCCTCAATCAAGAGGTATATATTTTGCTTTGTGGCTGTGTGCCATGTCAATTGCACACCTGGACCATTTGCCAGCAGCTTGTGTGGTAGACACACTGCATATGCAACAATCAAACGTCCAGGTTTCAAAGTATTTGGGGGCTAGTCCTCACTAAAGTCCATGGAAGCTCCTGTCGGTCAGTGCGTTCCAGAATCTTCGTTCATTGTCACCAACGTTATGATCCCTGGAGAGACTATTAACTTTTTTGAATATTAAAACTTCAAATGGATAACTGGGCAGATGATATGACAAGATCTTACATTTTTAAGACTTTTAGCACAACAACCAAATAAAAACAATGTTGGCCAAATACTATTTTAGTTGCCAATTTACACATTAAACTACAACATAAAAGTTCCCTTTAATTTTAACACAACTGCAATAAAAAAACATTTTCAGGTTTACCTTAATCTGTCCCATAAAGTTATTTGATTTTCTTGGAACCAATCCAAATTCATTTTCAGTTCCTATTGGTTTATCCAGTTCCTTTCTTTTCCCAGTCTGGAAACCCTAAACCTCAGATCTGTCTTTTGCTATCAGGGTTTTTCCTGACAGTTCATCCTCTAGTGCAGTCTAGGCAAACCTTTCAACTTCATTTGCACGTCATTTCAACCCAAGCACAAACTACCACCAACATTCCAATGAAGTGAGCTATGGCAAGTTCAGTCTCCATCTCTTCTATATTTCCCAGAATCTGGCACTTCACTTCTGTATGTGAGTTTTGGAGATATATTAGAACATTTTTTTGCAGAGTAGAGTGAAATGACTGGCTAGTTTGTTCTGCAGAGTGCTAGCATGGCCTTGATTGGCCAAATGGCATACCTTGGTGATATAACAATTGTGTGACTTTGTAAGGAGGCTCTTGATACTTAACGTGTAACTTACATTGCATCCCCTTAGGACCACATGACTTTTAATTGGATTACACTCTATTCCAATCAGAGCACCATATTAACCATGCTCCACTAGGATTGCATCATTTGTTATGGTGCTTGTAAAGACCCAAGGTTTACAATGCAACCCTTGCCCTCTCCATGGCAATGTGTATCACATGCACCTTGTTTCCATGTAGGAATGCTGAAAGAGGACAGTTTAAGGCAGAACTGTTTACCAATTAATATTCCCAACACCCTGCTAGGACTTTGGAGACTGCAGTTTAATCACTGTAAACACAGGTGCTGCTGCCATTTTATCAGTATGAAAAATTTACACCCTTCCAAAAAAAAAAATCTGGGCGTTCCTTTTTTTTAATGTCCCTATTTTGATGGACTTTGAAACAGGCTGACTCTCTTAAAATTATCCCAAATGAAAGACAAAACCCCAAAACAAGACAAAGTTATAAAATGATAAAGTCCCAGCCTGAACAGATGCCAGTCATAGGAGAAGTCAAAATTGAAATGTACCCAAAAATAAAAAGTAAATAAAAGACCCAATTTGGAACTTACATTTGATCTTAGCCAAAAGGCTGAAAAGCTGTTTGTTTTTGACCAAAAATACAGTATTCATAAAATATAAATGCCAATTACACAACAATTCAAATTTGGCATCTTGCAATGGAGTACAGTTATTTTAGTACCATATTTGGTACTTGTGCCTCACTAAACTTAGAGTTGCAAGTTATGTTTTACGACAAACATTCCATGTCAAACATACAGTCCTTTTGCCACTCAAACAGCCATTCTACATCTACCCAGAGTCCTGTCATATGATGACATACAACATAAATAACAAGAAAGGAGGAGTCGATATTTGGAATGTCAGCATGGAATCAGCAAAATATTGTAGTGGTGCTAGTTTTACGTGCCACTGTGAAAAAAGAAATTTAACATATAGTCAAATACTTTATACATACATACCCTTTATGCATTAAAGTTTCTTGGTCTCACACTTCCGAATACTTGTCTGTGGTGCATTTTGTATGGCTTCAGTAAACGTGGAATCAGTCTGCATAAATCCAAGATAACAAGTCCAGATTCTCCACCGTCTGCAGTTCCTATAATCTCTGCATAAACCCAAGTTAACTGGGAGAAATCAAATAAAGAACGAGTGTGAAAAATATAGTTTTTGTAACAATCTGATTCTTATTTGACATTTACTTTGGCTTGGGGGAAGAGACAAATTAATCTTAAAGGAACAGAAATGAGAATTTTTAGCCAATGTTTTTTTCCCAATGAAATTGTATTTAACCGTAATACTTCTTGCCAGAGCAGTGGAAAAGCTTTTGTGTATTCAGGTAATAATTGTTGATCATCAATATGTTTCATCTTGCACAATTTGTAAAAGGTCAATAAAAATACATTAAAAATAAAGTAACATAGACTTTGTGGTTGAAACAGGAAGAGTAACAAGTCTACAATCAACACATTTGTTTTGCCAATTGCATGCTTTCTTGTTCAATCAAAAGGGTAGAGATTAAATTTTGAACGAAATAAGCAGAATTCAAAATAGAATATTTCTTGATTCATCGATATACCAAAAACAGACTAGTTTATACCAGAAGTTTGGTAACGTTGACTGTGAGATAAATTTGTGTTGTTGCATTCTCATTTGCATACTTTATTGAGGTGAAGGAACTGAGACTGCTTTGCTGCTCAACATTTGCTCACTTTTTGCATCATCTACTTAAGCTCAGAAGTAAAATACCTTGTAATTCAGATGAATAACATATTCACATCATGGTCTTGAATCTGAAATAACATTTTTAGCCTTATCTAGATTCATAAAATCATATGATGCTTCTAACAGTTTCTAAGAGCTGAATCTTACAAACACTGGCTTCCAGCAGTTATTCATTATCTTTCAAATCAGACCTGCTAAAGATGCAATGCAAAACAACATTTTTAGAGTTTGCAACTTTGGCTCTGGCGTTGCAATCAATTGATGTTTAACATGCAGTTTAAACTTACTGTTAAAGTTTAAAAAAGAAAGCAATTTGAGTTTAAATGATTCTCGAATGTTTAAAAAGATCTAATTTAAACATTAGCAATTTCACTGCCAGTTAAAGTCTCATATTAGTGGTTAGGACATGTACTGTGCCTTCCTATAAACTGCAGTACAACCAACAACAGTGGCTGACCATTTGCATTGTTCATAAACATGAAGTTCATCCTGCACTGCTCAGTGACATGTAGCTTTGGTGACAAAATGCTCAGGAAGAACACCTGCTGAAATGTATTCACTGAAACAATAGTATGCAGTTAAAAATATAAGTGGTAGCAGCCATTTTCTCCTTCTTATACAGAGATTCCCATGAGTCTGTAGTGACATTTGATGTCTCCAGGGATGCTTTGAGAACGTATGAAGAATGTTTCCGCCGTCTTCCTGGGAGCCTCCTGCTGCTACTAAGTTTTAAGTATAACAGGTGATTTACGAGTCCGGTGGGTCAGGCATATAAACAACATTCTCATCCAAATATGCATGTTTTGAATGATTGACACATTGATGCTGGTCATGTTGGTTTAAGAGACAATGTTGTTATGGATTCACCTTCTGTGGCACCAAATTTACAGGACTTCAGCAAGCAATACTGGTGGTACTTATTTGGTGATCTGAGGCACTCTGAGTCTCCAAAGCATATAGGAACATATGGTAATTGCCCGGTAAACCAGAATGTTTGAGGTTAACTAGGGAGAGGACACTTAAAAAATTCAAAATATGCTTTAGATTTCAATTACAATATTCTTTATCTCATTGTTCCTTCATAATTTGAGCAGTCTTCCAACAATTGTGAAGGGATGATTTTCCTCAAGGTATAGAGTTGGACAGGTGATGTGCTCTCAAAAGCTATTTCTTCCATTGTATGCTGAAATGCTTCAATTTCTCAGTTCAAGTAACCAAAATTCTCCTCCAGGAGAACATGGAACCAATAGCTTGAAGGGGGAGAGGAAAGTCAAACACTGGTGCCAGCCCTAATGGTCTGCTTCAGTGTTAAAAGGTGCTGTGACTTCAGACATGTGGCTGATATGCAAAGCAACTAGAAAGTTTCAGGACTGATCCATGGCCGGATATCTTTGTGAAAATGAGACTTGCGTTTAAGTCCGGTGTTGTCTATAAGGTCACAAGAAATTTGAGGACGAACAGGCTATCTTGCCCATTGAGTTTGCTTCTCCCTTCAATAAGATCATGAGCCCTTAACTCCACTTTCTGGTCTTTCCCCATGGCCCCTGTTTCCCTTGTCAATCAAAAATCAAGCTCAATCAACTGCAAAAAGTGTTGGAGATACTCAACAGGTCTAGCAGTATCTGTGGCAAGAGAAATACAGCTATTATTTTGAGTTGAATATGACTCTTTTTTGAAACTGAAGGGGGTAGGAAAGCGGTGGCTTTTATGTTCTCGACAAAGTAGGAGGAGCTTATGGAACAGAGTGTGAGCACTAACTTATTTTCAGTTATTAGCATATATCATTAACACTTATTCTTCATCAATATGTTTGCTGTACCATCATTAATACGCCCCATCACTTTTGGTCTGGGAACCCTCACTGTCTATTTGTTCACTAATGGCTTCAATTGGACTTTTGACAGATGGCCCACCAAATGCTTCCTCTGCCACTTTGCAGCTGAAATGCGAATGGACAAGGCAGCAAGCACAATGTTTACTCAACACCTTATAATTCAGCCCACTAACGGCTTCTTTATTTCAAAAATACTGCTGACCTGCTATATATTTCCAATATTTTCTGTTTCAATTTCACACGTCCACCATCCACAGTATTTGCCCTTTACCAGCTAACCTGTTTGCGGTTGGGCTGGTAAAGTGGAATCTTGTCCAAGATACTGACAGAACTTCTTACTCTTCTTTTAAACAGTACATGACATCTTTCACATCCATCGCTCTTAATTTTTACTTTTCATTGAAAGGGGGAGGTAAATGAGGGGATTATGGCTGACCGGCTACGGCATAAGAGAAACTGAGTAACTGCTGATGAGAGCTGAGGGTAGCAACAAATGGGTAGTCTGTGCTGAAAGCATACCATATAATGTGATCATCGGTCTGAGGGTGGGTGAAAATGGGTTGGCAATGCTAAAAGCAACCCATATCATAACAGGACTGGGTGTGGGGTGGATAAAAACTCTGGAAGAGTGGGATCAGGTTCCTACACCACCCACAAAGGCCCATATTTTAACTGTGTTTGTTAACCCCACTGTTGATTTATCCTTAGTTAATGTTTCGGGTCCGGTGGCCCTTCCTCAGAACTTCCTCAGTTCTGAGGACGGGTCACTGGACACGAAACGTTAACTGTTTTTCCTCCTCCACAGATGCTGCCATGCCAGCTGAGCTTTTCCAGCAACATTGTTTATGTTCCTGATTTACAGCATCCGCAGTTCTTTTGGTTCTTGTTGATTTATCCTTCATGTTGGGTTTTTGTGTCTTAGAGGGCTGTATATTGTTGTAGTCCATATAATATTTCTTTTAATACTAGCCATTGCCCACCTGCCATCATATCCTACCATGTATCTTCCAAATCCATCATAGCAAACTTAGCCCCGCCATACCTTCACAATTTTCTTTATTCAGATTTAAGACTTCAGTTTCAGAATGAATTAAATCAATGACAAATTTGACATAATCTCTATCATGCTCAGGTCATTATTTCTTAATGGTTTCTTTGCAGCAAGTTCCCAATTCTCTCATTACATAAACTCCCTGCTGCTCAGAAGGGAAGGGGAAAGAGGAGCCGAGCAGTAGTCATTGGGGACTCCATAGTTAGGGAGACAGATAGGAGGTTCTGTGGGGACGAGAGAGACCCACGGTTGGTGTGTTGCCTCCCAGGTGCCAGGGTTCGTGATGTCTCTAATCGCATTTTTGGGTTCCTTAAGGGGGAGGGGGAGCAGCCCTGAGTCGTGGTCCACATTGGCACCGACATAGATAGGAAGAGAGATGGGGATTTAAGGCAGAAATTCAGGGAGCTAGGATGGAAGCTTAGTGCTAGGACGAACAGGGTTGTTGTCTCTGGTTTGTTGCCCGTGCCACTTGCTAGTGAGGCGAGGAATAGGGAGAGAGAGGAGTTGAACACGTGGCTACAGGGATGGTGCAGGAGGGAGAGTTTTGGATTCTTTGATAATTGGGGCTCTTTCTGGGGTAGGTGGGACTTCTACAAGCAGGATGGTCTTCACCTTAACCAGAGGGGTACCAATATCCTGGGGGGAAATTTACTAAGGCTATTCGGGTGGGTTTAAACTAATTCAGCAGGGGGATGGGAACCGAAATTGTACTTCGAGTATAGAAAAGGTTGAGAGTAGGGAGGTCCAAAATAAAGTTTCAGGGATGCAAGATGGCACCGGTAAACAAGAGGTTGGTTTGAAGTGTGTCTACTTCAATGCAGGGGGCATCCGGAATAAGGTGGGTGAACTTGCAGCATGGGTTAGTATCTGGGACTTTGATGTTGTGGCCATTTCAGAGACATGGATAGAGCAGGGACAGGAATGGTTGTTGCAGTTTCTGGGATTTAGATGTTTCAGTAAGAACAGAGAAGATAGTAAAAGAGTGGGAGGTGTGGCATTGTTGGTCAAGGACAGTATTACAGTTGCAGAAAGGATGGTTGGGGACTCGTCAACTGAGGTAGTATGGGCTGAGGTTAGGAACAGGAAAGGAGAGGTCACCCTGTTGGGAGTTTTCTATAGGCCTCCGAATAGTTCCAGATATGTAGAGGAAAGGATAGCAAAGATGATTCTCGATCGGAGTGAGAAAGACAGGGTAGTTGCCATTGGGGGACTTCAACTTTCCAAATATTGACTGGGAACACTATAGTTCGAGTAGTATAGATGGGTCAGTTTTTGTCCAGTGTGTGCAGGAGGGCTTCCTGACACAGTGTGTAGACAGGCCAACAAGGGGCGAAGCCACATTAGATTTGGTACTGGGTAATGAGCCCGGCCAGGGGTTAGATTTGGAAGTAGGTGAGCACTTTGGTGATAGCAATCACAATTCTGTTATGTTTACTTTAGTGATGGAAAGGGATAGGTGTATACCACTGGGCAAGAGTTATAGCTGGGGGAAAGGCAATTACAATGAGATTAGGCAAGATTTAGGGAGCATAGGATGGGGAAGGAAACTGCAGGGGATGGGCACATTAGAAATGTGAAGCTTATTCAAGGAAAAGCTCCTGTGTGTCCGAGATAAGTATGTACCTGTCAGGCAGGGAGGAAGCTGTAGAGCGCGGGAGCCGTGGTTTATGAAGGAAGTGGAATCTCTGGTCAAGAGGAAGAAGAAGGCTTATGTTAGGATGAGATGTGAAGGCTCAGTTAGGGCGCTTGAGGGTTACAAGGTAGCCAGGAAAGACCTAAAGAGAGAGCTCAGAAGAGCCAGGAGGAGACATGAGAAGTTGTTGGCAGATAGGATCAGGGTAAACCCTAAGGCTTTCTATAGGTATTTAAGGAATAAAAGAATGACAAAAGTAAGATTAGGGCCAATCAAGGATAGTAGTGGGAAGTTGTGTGTGGAGTCAGAGGAGACAGGGGAAGCACTAAATGAATATTTTTCAACAGTATTCACTCTAGAAAATGACAATGTTGTCGAGGAGAATACTGAGATACAGGCTACTAGACAAGGTGGGATTGAGGTTCACAAGGAAGAGGTATTAGAAATCCTACAGAGTGTGAAAATAGATAAGTACCCTGGGCCGGATGGGATTTATCCTCGGATCCTCTGGGAAGCCAGGGAGGAGATTGCTGAGCCTTTGGCTTAAATCATCATTGTCTACAGGAATAGTGGCAGAAGACTGGAGGATAGCAAATGTGGTTCCCCTGTTCAAGAAGGGGAGTAGAGACAACCCTGGTAATTATGGATCAGTGAGCCTTACTTCAGTTGTTGGTAAAGTTTTGGAAAAGTTTGTGAGAGATAGGATTTACAATCCTTTAGAAAAGAATAATTTGATTAGGGATAGTCAGCACAGTTTTGTGAAGGGAAGGTCGTGCCTCACAAACCTTATTGAGTCCTTGGAGAAGGTGACCAAACAGGTAGATGAGAGTAAACCGGTTGATGTGGCGTACATGGATTTCAGCAAGGCATTCGATAAGGTTCCCCACAATAGGCTATTGTACAAAATGCAGAGGAATGGAATTGTGGGAGATATAGCAGTTTGGATTGGAAATTGGCTTGCAGAAAGAAGACAGAAGGTGGTAGTTGATGGGAAATGTTCATCCTGGAGACCAGTTACTAGTGGTGTACCGCAAGGGTCGGTATTGGGTCCACTGCTGTTCGTCATTTTTATAAACGACCTGGATGAGGACGTAGAAGGATGGGTTCGTAAATTTGCAGACGACACTAAGGTCGGTGGAGTTGTGGATAGTGCGGAAGGATGTTGCAGGTTACAGAGACATAGATAAGCTGCAGAGCTGGGCTGAGAGGTGGCAAATGGAGTTTAATGCAGACAAGTGTGAGGTGATGCACTTTGGTAGGAGTAACCGGAATGTAAAGTACTGGGCTAATGGTAAGATTCTTAGTAGTGTAGATGAGCAGAGAGATCTCGGTGACCATGTACACAGATCCTTGAAAGTTGCCAACCAGGTTGACAGGGTTGTTAAGAAGGCATATAGTGTTTTAGCTTTTATTAATAGAGGGATCGAGTTCCGGAACCAAGAGGTTGTGGTGAAGCTGTACAAAACTCTGGTGCGGCCGCACTTGGAGTATTGCGTATAGTTCTGATCACTGCATTATAAGAAGGATGTGGAAGCTTTGGAAAGGGTGCAGAGGAGATTTACTAGGATGTTGCCTGGTATGGAGGGAAGGTCTTACGAGGAAAGGCTGAGGAACTTGAGGCTGTTTTCGTTAGAGAGAAGAAGGTTGAGAGGTGACTTAACTGAGACATATAAAATAATCAGAGGGTTAGATAGGGTGGATAGGGAGAGCCTTTTTCCGAGGATGGTGACAGCGAGCATGAGGGGTGAAAGATATAGGACAGATGTCAGAGGTAGTTTCTTTACTCAGAGAGTAGTAAGGGAATGGAATGCTTTGCCTGCAACGGTAGTCGATTCGCCAACTTTAAGTACATTTAAGTCGTCTTTGGATAAGCATATGAACGTACGTGGAATAGTGTAGGTTAGATGGGCTTCAGATTGGTATGACAGGTCGGCACAACATCGAGGGCTGAAGAACCTATACTGTGCTGTAATGTTCTATGTTCTATGTTCTATGTTCTATGAATCTAAAATGGTCCAACTCTTAATTGATCTCAAAACCAATTCTGTGGCCATTTCAAAAATTAACTTTGATAATATTTGTGCTAATTAGGTTGACACAGTCCCTATATAATTGAAGATATCCATATCTTACATGCAGCTCTAATTTCCAAATTGTGCCCAATATTACCAGTATCACCAATATTTGATGTCCCTTGTTGCACCAGGCAAACTGATTAGCAGTGGTTGGCGCTGCTGCCTCACAGTGCCAGGGACCAAGGTTTGATTCTAGCCTTGGGCAACCATCCATGTGGAGTTTGCACGTTCATCCTGTGTCCATGTGGGTTTCTGACAGGTGCTCTGGCTCCCTCCAACAGTCCGAAGATTTTCAGGGTTTTTTTTGGATGAAGGGTCTAGGCCTGAAACATCAGCTTTTGTGCTCCGAAGATGCTGCTTGGCCTGCTGTGTTCATCCAGCTCCACACTTTTTTGTCCTGTATTACTGCTTTCCTGCTTTTAATGTTCTTTCCTCATTCCCCAAAACCTGCTTTCAGAATCTCATTCTTGTTCTATCAATGTGCTTGGTTCTTAAATGATTAATGATCATTGTTTTTTTTGGGTTGATTGGCTATGCTAATTTGCTCCACAGTTTACAGGGAAATGTGGGATAAGTAGACTGGCCATGGTAAAATGTGGGGATCCCAAGATACAGTTGGGGGTGGAGTTGAGGCCTGAGTGGTACACTCTTTGGAAGGTCAGTACAGACTTCATGGGCTAAATGGCCTCTTTATGCACTGCAGGGAATTCTGTAATTATTCTATGATTCTATAACTTGACTATTCAATTCAAGGTCCTCTCTCACAAATGTACTCTTTTTGTTTCTTGTGTTCTGAGAAAGGGTCACCAGACCCAAAGCATTAGCACTGATTTTTTTCTTCACACACACTGCCAGACCTGCTGAGCTTTTCCAGCAATTTCTGATTTTGTTTTTATTACTTATTGTACTGTATGGCCTTCTTTTTCCCTTTGCCCATCTTTCTTAAATGATGATTACAACCTGTATGTTCAGTGCCCTCTCCTGGTCATCTTGTCTCCAACTTAGCAATTAACTCATATCCATCTGCCTTTATTCATATGTTCAAATCTCTATTGTGTTGCAAATCCTTCATGCATTTAGATACAGTAATGGAGATATACAGCATGGAAGTAGACCCTTCTGTCTAACTCGTCCATGCCGGCCAGATATCCGAAATATATCTAGTCCCGTTTGCCAGTATTTGGCCCATGTCCCTCTAAAACCTTCCTATTCGTATACCTATCCAGATGCCTTTTAAATGTTGTAATCATATAGCCTCTACCATTTCCTCTGGCAACTTTTTCCAAACACGCACCACACTCTGTGTGAAAAAATTGACTCTTAGGTCCCTTTTAAATCTTTCTCCTTTCATCTTAAACCTGTGCCCTTTAGTTTTGGACTTCTCAACCCTGAGGAAAAGGCCTTGGCCATACACCATATCCATGCTCCTCATGATTTTATAAATCTCTGTAAGGCCATGTCTCAACCTCTGATGCGCCAGCAAAAATAGAGCCAGCCTATTCAGCCTCTCCCCATAGTTCAAAGCCCCCGACCCTGACAACATCCGGGGAAGTCTTTCCTGAGTACAGTACACTAATTTTATATTATTCTGCATGTCTGCACGTTGATCCTATTTAGTGTGTCCCTTTATGTTAGGTCAGCTAATTCTACATACCACTTTTCCGCTTACTATAATCACTTTTGCTTCCCTCCAGTCTGAGCTTCCTCTCAGATTTGCATCCTCTTGCCAATCATCTCCGCAACAACACCAGCAAATCTCCCTAAAAGCATGTTAATCCTGGCATTGCTACTCTCATTGAGGCCCCGCTTGCTCCAGGACTAGTAATAATACCTTAGAAATCTGATACCCTCCCTCCTACACCAATGTGTTCAATTGCTCCATCCTCCCATTCGCATCCTCACCAGCACATGATGCTGGGTGTAATCCTGTATTACTGCTTCAGAGATAATGGGAACTGCAGATGCTGGAGAATCTGAGACAACAAAGTGTGGAGCTGGATGAACACAGCAGGCTAAGCAGCATCTTAGGAGCACAAAAGTTGACGTTTCGGGCCTAGACCCTTCATCAGGCCCAAAACGTCAACTTTTGTGCTCCTAAGATGCTGCTTGGCCTGCTGTGTTCATCCAGCTCCACACTTTGT
The DNA here is from genome assembly GCF_030684315.1 of Stegostoma tigrinum. Classification (NCBI taxonomy): domain Eukaryota; kingdom Metazoa; phylum Chordata; class Chondrichthyes; order Orectolobiformes; family Stegostomatidae; genus Stegostoma; species Stegostoma tigrinum. The sequence goes on along the minus strand of NC_081361.1, from coordinate 62,632,897 downwards.
TGTCCTGTATTACTGCTTTCCTGCTTTTAATGTTCTTTCCTAAATCCCCAAAACCTGCTTTCAGAATCTCATTCTTGTTCTGTCAATGTGCTTGGTATATATATGATTAACGATCTCTGGCTTTTCAACCTCCCTCCTAAAGATAACAAGGTGCAGAGCTGGATGAGCATAGCAGGCCAAGCAGTATCAGAGGAGCAGGAAAGCTGACATTTCTGTTCAGACCTGAAACATCAGCTTTCCTGCTTCCCTGATGCTGCTTGGCCTGCTGTGTTCATCCAACTTTACAACTTTTATCTCAGATTCTCCAGCATCGGCAGTTCCTACTATCTCCCCTCAAAGATGTTGTCATCATGGCTCAATATTTAATCATTTTTATGCTCTTGGGATTGAAAGATTGGGAGATATTGGAAGATATTTTTAAAGACATCAATGAAAAAGTGGAGGAACTTTTTTTCAACAAGGGTTTTCTTGGAAATTTCATGATTCCAGATAATTGATACAGGGTGGGACGCCTTTGTGCAGATTGCTATGGTAAACCAATGGGGTATACAGGGATATACAACATCATTGCAAAATAGGGAACCTTGACTGAGAGACTAACAGACCGAGTGGTGGCTCTGACTGCAGCTGTCAAATAAATAAAAATGGCTGTTTGGACTGTTGGAAAAATGGGCAAGATGCCTCAGAATTGTGAGCAGTTTTTACTAAAAGGAAAAGTAACTGCTATTCCTCAAATGAAGAAGATAAACCTGTAGTTGTACAAAGGAGTATTGGAGCTACCCATTCTCAATTGCTGGGGAATGGCACAACTTTCACCAGAGTGTACTTTAAATGCCAAGGTTTCAGTAAATAAATGTTGGTGCAGAGTATATACCGATACCTTTGTATTGGTTTTATCTAGAGTGCAACCTCATGTCTAGAATGGTAACTGAAAGGGTTGTCTGCTATTTGCTGATGGATGGAGTTGTCCTACTTCTGGGGAAGGATTTGGCTAGAGTGAAAGTAATAGCTTCTTGCATCCTTCCATCTAGTCACAGCAGTAAAAGTGAGGACTAACAATCTCCTGCACTACTCGAAACATCCTTGACCCAGGCATGAGGGAGGCAATGTACCATCCTAGAGTCATGTCCATGGCTGCAGAAACACCTGTCTGCTCCTCTAAGTAATGTTGCACTTGTGACTACTTTACCTTAACTTTACAAACTATATTTTTAGAAGTAGAATAACTTATCGGTTATTGACATCAGTTTGTGGATCTATAACTTCATGATTGTTTACTTTGTACAAACTGTGTTTGTTATCATAGAATCTAGCCAGCTGGGCTCCTGCCCATATCTTGTTGTATTAACACTGGCAGGATCATCAGGAGTGTATTATGTCACAGTTAACTAAAACTTTATCCTTTAACTTTTGTAACTGAACCAATACTATCAGCTAATATTCATCATGTTAATAATTAACACGCTTTAAAAACTAAGTACTTTTTGTGCATATATTGTAAAGATGTTGTAGCCACTGATTGCTTGATAATGTATGCTACCTCACAGGTGATGTCACTATTTTCTTCTGCCATTAGGTGTTGTCTCCCAGAATCAAAAATTGATCTCCACAGCTTTCAGGTCAGGGGTTTCAGAATGTCCTTCAATCAGAGCTTTGGGCATTTTGCTGGTCTTCTGACTCCCAGTTGCCATCACCTAATGATTGTTTTTAATTTTCTTGTATTTTTGACTGCAGACTGAAATGGAAAAGAACTGTTTTAAAAACCAAGGATTGCTGAAGGATTATTGCATCTTTTGAAAGCAGTAACTTGACACTCATTGTAAGCACCGCCTACACAGCTACTTGTACAAGCAATGGTAGGAAAAACTGAAGATGAGCTGAAGCCAGTGGTAATAAATGGCTGGTTGATCTGTGGACTAGTGAATGTATATGGATGGCAAAGGCATTCTTCCTGTGAATGATATGCAATTAGATCTCAATTCGAACTGAACAGCTTGAGCAGTAAACAAGGCAGTAAGAAGCCATCAGGTCTCCACAAGTTTAGGATCTTCTTCTGTTCTCTGTATTGAAAGCCACTGTAAACTTGAATAAAACTGGTTTGATTTTCCTTCAGCATTTTCTGTAAGATAACTAAAAAGTCAGAGACCTTTTATAAGTGTGAACCAATCATCCTGTATCTCCTGCAAACTGGTGTAAACATCTGGAGAAGGAAAATCAAGAAGTTGTGTTCAGATCAGGACAAGAATTATCTCAGCAGATCCTATGAACAGGAAAATGGGATTAGAACAATTAGATGCTTGATGACTAGCATGGTCATGACAGTCTGCAAGATCTTTTTCCATGCTGTTAAAAGCTCTATGGATCTGCAGTATTATCCTTGAATGGTGCAGAGAAATACAACGCATGTGTTCTTAGCATCAGAATTCCAGGATATAGCAGAGCTAGTTGTAAAAGGACTTGGTGAAAAGACTTAGAATATTTTGAAGAGTATTGACAAAACTGAACAAAAAATTTGCTCAACTGATGGGATAGGGCAATGAAGTATTTAATGGTTTTGATTTGCTTGTTGAAGTTCATATATTTTCCACATTCCTAAAAATATTTAAGTTCTTTGTCCATTATTACATTTAAATCAGGAAGAAGGAGGAGATGGTGAGAAGTCTAGTATAAAGTAACGAAATATCATGAAATATTGCTTTCTAAACTTTATGATTAAAATTTTAAGATCCATTATTTTAACAAGTACTCTTAAAGGAATAACCACCTAGGTTTAGAGCTTACATTTTCAAATCTATTTTACCAATTTTTTAAAACTAGATTCAGGATAATGTGGAAAGCAGTTGCCAAACTCGTAGTTTATTTTGATAGTTAAAGTTATAGTGCCATCCAGAGGTCATTAGGCAGAGGACTAGGTATTTTGCAGCACTAGTGTTTTTTGGAAAGTTGGAACATCTAATGCATAATAGTTTACTGAATGTAAGTTAAAAACAATTTTCAACTTTGTCAGCTTGACTCCAAGACTAATTTTCTTCATAGAGAATGGTAATGAGAAATTGAATATGCAAGAACTATTTTTTGTATCTCTTGTTAATTCCTCGAGATTAACATGATTATTATTCAATTTTTTGGATTGTTTGTGTCATAATTCTTAGTTTTTCAGCACAGAAATGATTATATAGAACTAATAAAATGCCAAAAAAATTGCTTACAGAATAGTATCTCTTTCATCATGAGTATGACAGATAATTAAACTGTGAAAATAATTTGCCATCTTTAATATCACTTCAAGTTTAGAGAAGAGTTATATATTGCGCTGAGTCAGCTGAGAATAATTTGCACCTTTTATAATAAAATACAATACTCTATTATGGAATATGCAAGGAAAGACAATGTAAGGCAAAAACTGATACAGCCATCAAGTTCATATTAAGCAAAATCCACTTTTGTAATAATTGGAAGCAGATTGACAAGAATCAGTAAATGTTATATATTTCAAGACAAAGTACAATGAAAAGTAATAATGATTTTTACACCTCTATCACAGTGTTGTGAGCTTTCTATATACCTCCCAACAGCCCACTGGGGAGAGAGGAGCAGATATGTGGTCAGATACTGGAAAGGTGTGTAAAAAACAGGGTAGTTATGGTGGATGACTTCAACTTTCCTCTTATTGACTTGAACTCCCTGAGAGCCAGGGGCTCGGATGGAGATCAATGTTTTAGATGTGTCCAGGAGGGCTTTTTGAGATGGTAAGTTGACAATTCAACCAGAGATGAGGCCATTCAAGACTTGATATTGGGGAATGAGCCAGGACAGGATATCAATGTTACAGCAGGAGAGCATTTTGGACTTAGTGACTATAATTCCGTAAGATTTTGAGTCGTCATGGGCAAGGACAAGAGTGGACCTTGGGTGAGGGTGCTTAATTGGGCAAGTGCCAATTATATCCAAATTAGACGAGAATTGGGGAATGTGGATTGGGAGCAGTTACTTGAGGGCAAATCTACATCTGGCATGTGAGATGCTTTTAAAGGCCAGTTGATTAAAGTACAGGACACGCATGTGTCTTCAAAAATAAGGAATAGGAAAGGCAGGATTCAGGAACCATGGATGACAAGGGAAATTGTAAGCTGAGTCAAAAAGAAAAAGGAAGCATACAATAGGTCTGGGGAGCTACAAAGTGACTAAGCCCTTGAGGAGAATAGAAAAATTGGGAAGGAACTTAAACGTGGAATTGGGAAGGCTAAAAGGGGCTGTGAAATGTTTGTAGCAAACAGGGTCAAGGAGAATCCCAGGGCTTTTTATGCATATATTAGAAGAAAGAGGATAGTGAGGGAAAGAGTAGGCCTACTCAAGGACAAAGGAGGGAAGTTATGAGTGGATCCACATGAAGTGGGAGAGACCCGTAATGAGTACTTTGTATCAATATCCACAAGGAGAAAGACATGACTGATTTTGACATCAGGGATAAATGTGTGAATACTTTCGAGAATGTCAATATATTGAAGGAGGAAGTCTTGGGTATCCTAAATTGTATTGAGGTAGACAAGTACCCAGGGACAGATGGGATCTAACCTATGTTACTGCAAGTGACAACAGAAGAAAAAGCTGGGGCACTAGCAGATATCTTCACATCCTCTTTGACCACAGAAAAGGTTCCAGAGAACTGGAGATTAGTCAACGTGTTTCCCTTATTTAAGAAAGGAAGCAGGGATAATCTAGGAAATTATAGGTCGGTGGGTCTGATGTCTATTGTGGGGAAGCTCTTGGAGAAGATACAGAGGAAGAAAATGGACTAGTTTGCAAAAGGCAGCATGGTTTTGTACGGGGAATGTCATGTTTCACTGACCCGATTGAATGTTTTGAAGACATGGCAAAGATAGTTGATGATGGAAGGGCTGTGGATGAAGTTTATATAAATTTTAATAAGGCATTTGATAAAGTCCCACATAGCAGATTGGTACAAAAACCAAAATCACAAAGGATTTAGGGTGGGCTGGTGAGATGGATACTAAACTGGCTTGGTCATAGAAGACTGAGGGTAGTGGTGGAAGGATGTTTTTCGAATAGAGACTGGTAACTAGTGGTGCTCCACAGGGATCAGTCTTAGGTCCTCTGTTGTTTGTAGCATTTATAAATGATCTGGAGGAAAATGTGGGTGGTCTGCTTAGTAAGTCTGATGATGACACAAAGATTGGTGGAGTTGCTGGTAGTGCCGACAATTGTGAAAGGATACAACAGAATATAGATAACAAAGTGTGGAGCTGGATGAACACAGCAGGCCAAGCAGCATCTTCGGAGCACAAAAGCTGACATTTTGGGCCTAGACCCTTCATCAGATCCTTGTTTTGATGAAGGGTCGAGGCCCGAAACGTCAGCTTTTGTGCTCCTAAGATGCTGCTTGGCCTACTGTGTTCATCAGCTCCACACTTTTGTTATCTTGGATTCTTCAGCATCTGCAGTTCCCATTATCTCTGAACAGAATATAGATAGATTGGTGACTCGAGCACAGAAATGGCAGAAAGAGTTTAATCTATACAAATGTGAGTTGATGCATTTTGGAGGATCAAATTCGGGCATGAATTAAATTATGAATGGCAGAACCCTTAGGAACACTAATATAAATGGACTGGTCCACAGTTCCCCAAAATTGGCAACAGAGGTGGCCAAGGTGATTAAGAAGACATTTGGCATGCTTGCCTTCATTGACAAAGGCATGGAGTACAAGAGTTGGCAAAAATGTTGCGGCTGTATAAAACTCTTGTTAGGCTGCATTTAGAGTATTGTGTGCCGTTTTGGTCACCACACAACCAGAAGGGCTTGGAAGCTTAGGAGAGAGTGCAGAGAATGTTCACCAGGATGTTGCCTGGTCTTGAGGGTATTGGCTATCAGGAAAGGTTAAAAAGACTAGGATTGTTTTCACTGGAAAGACAGCAGCACAAAGGTCTACAAAAATATGAGAGGCAGAGATAGGGTGGATAGACAGAGGCTTTTTCCCAGTGTTGAAGTTTCAATTACACGGGGACTCAGGTTCAAGGTGAGAGGGGAAAAGTTTAGGGGAGATGTGCCAAGTAAGTTTTTCACGCAGACAGTGGTAGGAGCCTGGAACGCACTGCTAGAAGAGGTGGTGGAATCAGGCATGTTGGTGACATTTAAGAGGTATCTGGATGGTTACATGAATAGGGAGGGAATAGAGGGATACAGACCAAATAAGGGCAAAAGGTTTGTTTTTTAATTTGGTTAGGGCATGATGATTGGCACAGGCTTGGAGGGCAGGAGAACCTGTTCCTACGCTGTACTTTGCTTTAGTTCTTTTTGTCCCTCAGTGAAGGAGAGAAGAGGTGAAGGAGAGTAGGGTGGGAAAAGTTGTACAGCAGAAGGATAGGTCTGCACTGGTAGAGAGAATGGAGGAGGGTTTAGAATCATAGAAAATGTATAGCGCACAAAGAGGCCACTTAATCCATCATGTCTACGTTGGCCAAAAACAAGGCATCCAACCTAAACACATTTTCCAACATCTTATCCACTAGCCTTGTAAACTATGAAATTTATATTCCTGTCAGTGAGCACTCAGCCAAGCTAAAAACACTCTTCACATTCAGTCTACACCAGTGTCTCAAAATTTGGTATATCTCAATCAAATTCTCCTCAGCCTCCTTTGTTTCATAGAGAATAACCCAAGCTTATCCAATTTTTGCTTATATCTCTGCGCTGGGAGAGACAGTGGTGGACAAATCACTCTGCAACCTGTGCTAGGATAGGGACAGGGCGAAATGCCCAGAACTCCTGCTTTGGTGCAGGAAATTCAGGAGAAATTGCTCTGTGCTTGGGTATGGGTAGTTTGCTTAGTGTACGGAGATTGGGAATGGCTCTGTTCTTGGAGTTGGGTGATTATCCTCTGTTGGGGGGTGTGGTGAGCTGTTACTCTATGCTGGTGGCAAATGGAGTCTGTTCTGGGACAAGACGGGTTGCTCTGTGTTGTGACAGGTGGAGGTTTTTCTGTGCAGGGAGAGGAGAGGGGATTGCCCTGTGTTGGGAGAAGGGATTGCCCTCTGCTATGGGGAAGATTTCTCTGTGCTGGGAGAGCAGGTGGGTTACTGTATGCTGAGAGAAGGGATTGCTGTGTCCTGGGGTGGTTGTGGGGGTGGTGGTGGACTGCTCTGTGCTGGGAGAAGAATGGGGATTGCTCTGTCCTTGGAGAAGGGATTGCTCTGAACTGGAGGGATGGGGTATTGCTCTGTGCCGGGAGGTGTGGGTGCTTTCTTTGTTCTGGGAGAGGGATTGTGTTGCTGTGTTGGCATGGGGGTAGCTCTGTTCTGGTGGAAAGATTGCTCTGTTCTGGGAGAGAGAAGCAAAGTCACTAGGTTATAATTCAACAGGTTTATTTGATGTCACAAGCTTTCGGAGGAGATTGCGGGTGCTGGTGGAGATTGCTATGCTCTGTGTTTGGCGTGGGGGTTGAGGTTGGTCTCTTGTGGGACTGGGCGGGGGGATTGAGGTTGGTCTGTTGTGGGACGGGGGGGTTGAGGTTGCTCTGTTTTGGGACTGGGAGGGGGTGTTGAGATTGCTCCCTTGTGGTACTGGGAGGGGAGTACTGAGATTGCTCTGTTGTGGTACTGGGAGGGGAGTACTGAGATTGCTCTGTTGTGGTACTGGGAGGGGAGTACTGAGATTGCTCTGTTGTGGTACTGGGAGGGGAGTACTGAGATTGCTCTGTTGTGGTCCTGGGAGGGGAGTACTGAGATTGCTCTGTTGTGGTACTGGGAGGGGAGTACTGAAATTGCTCTGTTGTGGTCCTGGGAGGGGAGTACTGAGATTGCTCTGTTGTGGTACTGGGAGGGGAGTACTGAGATTGCTCTGTTGTGGTACTGGGAGGGGAGTACTGAGATTGCTCTGTTGTGGTACTGGGAGGGGAGTACTGAAATTGCTCTGTTGTGGTACTGGGAGGGGAGTACTGAGATTGCTCTGTTGTGGTCCTGGGAGGGGAGTACTGAGATTGCTCTGTTGTGGTCCTGGGAGGGGAGTACTGAGATTGCTCTGTTGTGGTACTGGGAGGGGAGTACTGAGATTGCTCTGTTGTGGTACTGGGAGGGGAGTACTGAGATTGCTCTGTTGTGGTACTGGGAGGGGAGTACTGAGATTGCTCTGTTGTGGTACTGGGAGGGGAGTACTGAGATTGCTCTGTTGTGGTACTGGGAGGGGAGTACTGAGATTGCTCTGTTGTGGTACTGGGAGGGGAGTACTGAAATTGCTCTGTTGTGGTACTGGGAGGGGAGTACTGAGATTGCTCTGTCCTGTTACAGAGGAACCTCACTCTCCCTCTCCACTGTTCTGCTGCGAAGCCAGTTGACAGCTGCGTCACGTGCACACGCGGCCGTAAAGACGATGTTTATTTCTCTTCACGACAGCGTGACAAGCAAAATTAGAGAACGACGTTGCCGTAAACTGGTTTGGAAGCGCTCATTCTTTCCAGGGGTCGAGGGTATTATCTTATTTCCTTTAGAATAATAGTGGGCCAAAATTTTCAATGATGTTGTTTTCGTCGGTAGTGAGTATTTAGTTCTGAGCTGAGAAGGCTTATTAAACAGTGGTATTTTTCTTTGTTGCCGTCGAGGGAAAAGTTGTTGAGAGGTGAATTCCGTCCGTCCCTCCCTCCCTCCCTCCCTGTGACTGTCCTGAACAGCCGGACATAGTTGAAAGAAGCAGCAGAATGGCGGCCATGGACCGAGAGATGATTCTGGCCGATTTTCAGGTGCATTTGATGTTTACAGAGATTTTTTTTCCCCCCTATGTCTTGTCTAACGAACTGTGGATGAACAGGAACATTTACCATTTGTATTATATTAAATGGTGAACCAGTTATCTGGTTGTCATGTCAATAATTGACCACATGTTGCGGGTGTTAAATGTAGGAAAGGACGATTTAGCTGGTTTTATCCTTTGCTGTAAATTTATTTTAAAAAGTTATGTTTAACATGTACTTTTGAATGCTAGGGTTTGCTGGAACAATCTAATTTATTTGAAGGAATCTGACTCTTTGTTTCTTACTTATAATTCGCACAATTTATTAACTGAAAGCAACAACTCAACAATCATAAAATGTACCAAGTAAAAACCGAAAGAACTGCGGACGCTGGAAGCCAGAAGCAACAACAGAAGTTGCTAGAAAAGCTCAGCGGACTGGGCAGCATCTGTGGGGAGAAGTCAGAGTTAATGTTTCGGGTCCAGACCCTTTAGCCCGATAAACTCTGTCTAACTCCCATTTTTAAAGCTTCAGTGGCATTTGTATTCGATATCAAATGGTTTGGGCAAACTTGCGATGTTATATGCTTGATCTATTATGTATTAGTGTTTTATTATCTAAACCACTTATTTGCTATTAAAATATGAGCCTATATGTAACAGCTGATTGAAACCTAAATTGTTGTGCATCACAAAATCAGTAATCCATTCAGGTATGTTACCATTTAGGCTGTGGAATAAAATATTAATGTACCTGCTGTTTTAATGTTAAATACTTGACAAACTGTTAAATGAGAACACTGGTGATGTAGAGCAGAAAGTGAATTGGTGACCTGCATCAAATGAAGTGGTGAATGACTTTTATGTCTGGATCTGATGATCTGCTGATTGCTTAAAATCATCATTTGTGATATCAGTGAATGTTCATGTTCAGATTGACAAGTCTTTGATGTTTTGGAAGGAATGTGAAACGTCAAATCATCACTTTTCTTCCCAAGTTGTAATTTTTTTTATTGTCAGTCAATTATAGAGCCAAATACTTTTCCAGTACAAGAGAAATCCAGTTGGTCGATTATGTCTGTGCCAGCTATTTGTTTTGGTTTGTGGGACGAGCAGTCCCCAATATCTGAAGGTACGTGAGGAGATTGATATAAGTTTGAGACAAGAAATGCAGAGAGATGTGAGAAATTTCCTTTTGTTTTAAAACGTCAGCAAGTATTGGTGATCTGAAACTTGATGTTTTATAAAGTTCTAGTTAGGTCCCGTTTAGAATACTGTGTCCAATTTTGGGCCCCACATCTCAGGAAGGACATACTAGCCCTGGAGCGTGTCCAGCGGAGATTCACATGGATGATCCCTGGAATGGTAGGTTTAACCTATGATTATCAGCTCACGAACCTGGGATTGTACTCATTAGAGTTTGGAAGGTTGAGGGGAGATCTAATAGAAACTTACAAGATAATGTATGGTTTAGAAGGGGTGGATGCTGCGAAGTTGTTTCTGTTAGGCGGGGAGACTAGGACCTGTGGGCACAGCCTTAAAATTAGAGGGGGTGAATTTAAAAAGGAAATGAGGAGACATTTCTTCAGCCAGAGAGTGGTGGGCTGTTGGAATTCGTTGTTCTGGAGTGCAGTGGAGGCCGGGACGTTAGATGCCTTCAAGGCAGAGATCGACAAATTCTTGATCTCATGAGGAATCAAGGGCTACGGGGAGAGTGCAGGGAAGTGGTGTTGAAATGCCCATCAGCCATGATTTAAATGGTGGAGCAGACTTGATGGGCTGATTGGCCTTCCACTCGTATGTGTTGTGGTCTTATGGTTTTTGAAGGAGATGGAGTTGTGGATGATTAATAATTTCAAAAGAAACTTTAATAGATACTTGAGGCAAATAAATTTGCAGGTCTTTGGGATAGAGCAGGGAATGGGACTGACTGAATTGTGATATAGGGAGCTGTCATGTACTGTTGAACGAAGTGGTGGCCTCCAATACCGTGATGTCTCTGATATTGATAATGGGGTAGGGGAAAACCAGTTGAAAGTAAAAGTGCTCCACCAGATGTACAAGAGAAGAGGAAATTCTCCTAGTCCTCAACTTCAAAGCATTTTTGACAGTAGTCTGTAATCAGTTTGGTTATCCTTGTAGTGACATAGTATCAAGCCAGCTTTTGCCCTCCAGGTGAGTGGGTGGATGTCTCTGCTAAACCTTTTGAGTTTTATTATTAAGTAATTTAGTTTTACCTACCTAAAAGTATGGAGTTGTATAATGCTTTTGCAGGGCAAGTAAGTACCTTCAGTGGATTCATGTTGATTAAATTTATCAGCTATACGAGAATTAACTGATCCTTGGGCTTGCAGTCTTGGAAGGTCCCCTTGTTCCATTCTTGATTTGTACAAGTAAAATTCCTGGAAAGACAGGATACCAGTAGGCTGGTGACGAGCAGGTCAGAAATTCAGACAAAGCAGTGTCAAGTGTGTGGTAAGATGCAAGGAAGTGGGAAGGGGAGGGAAATGGCATAAGGAAGAGGGGCCCAGAATGGTGTTTGTAAACAATGGAATGGAGAGGGCATAGTAAAAGGAATACCATTATTCAATACTGTTGCACATACTGCGGCCATTAGACCTGTCCTATTTGTGCCTGATCTTTGACATTTACATCAGCATGTGCTTGTATAGTTTCTTTCCTGTACCGGGATGTCCCAGAGCATCTTGTGCATTGGAAAGCAAAATGACAGATCAATATCAGGGGATATTAGAGCTAATGACCAACAATTTTTAGAATTTTTACTTTTTACAGAAGGAAAATGAATTGGGAAGTTGCACATGTTTGGAGCGTGAACTTCAGAGCTTCATATCTAGGTAACTGAAACAGAACCACCTGTACTTAGTCCCAAAACCCTGCATTTTGGTCCTCTTAAAGTATATTCCCTTTTGAAACTTCCGATGGAATGTGCTAGCATCATTCCCTTGGAATTGCATTTCAGATCCTATTAACCCTTTATGGGGAGAAAACTCAATTTCCCTTCTTGTTCTCTTGTCATGTTTTAACTGTGTGGCCTCTGGTCACCGACCTATGTACCAGAGGAAACAACTTCTCCCTACTTCTGTAGCAGAACTTTTTTTTACGATTCTAAGTATTTGTTAGGTCTTCCATTTTTTTTTTCTGCTCTGAGAATTATTCCCATTTTCTGCGTGCTCTTGACATAGCTTGATTCATAGCACAGAATTTCAATTGTTATTCCTGCCTGATATCCTTCAAGGCCTTATTCTCTCTAAATTGTGGTCAGATTTGTAGACTGCATTCTAGCTGATGTCTAGCCTGTGTTTTGTCAAGGTTGAGCATAACCTCGCTGTTTTTATATTCTAGACTACATTATACCAAGGAAAGCTTCCTGTCTTATCATATTAAAACATGAAGTGCTGGAGCAACTCAAGAACTCATGCCTGGCAGCCTTTGTGGAGAGACAAACAGAACCATTCTGAAGAAGAGTCATACTGGACTCAGAATATTAACCTTGTTGCTGTCTCCACAGATGCTGCCAGACATGCTGAGTTTCTTCAGATTTTGTCATTTTATTTCCACATTCTTATGTTTTACTTGCTGTGTCAACTTTTTGTATTCATGCTATGGAGCTGATTTTAAGATTGGAAAGCTGATATTGCTTTGTGTTGTACTAGATTCCTTTTGGTATGAGTTAGACATTACCTTGTCAATGCAATGTATTCCATGTGAATTTATGTATGGCAAATATTTCTTAGTCACTTTTAAACCATAATGAAAAATGTGTCATTTGTCTTTTTCATGGAAGAAGAAATAATTAACTTTCTGTGGGTATCAGCAGCAAAACCAGCATTAGTTGCCCCTCCTTAACAGTCCTTCAACTGAGTGATTTGCCAGACCACTTCAGAGGGCAGTCAAGTCAGCGTAGTTCTGTATGCCCAGCCCAAGTGAGGATGACAGTTTTCCTTCCAAGAAACATCAGTGAACTGGATGGATTTTATAATGACATTTGATGGTAGTTTCATGGTCAGCATTACAGAGACTGGTTTGCAATTCCATAATAACTCATCTAATTTAAATTCTGTTGCTGCCATGATGGAATTTGAATCCGTGTCTTCAGAGAATTAGCTTGGACCTCTGGATTACTAGTTCGGTGACATTTACTGGTGGCTGCTGTCTCCTAGAAAAGTGATGGGTGTTAGATTCAAGCAATCTCAAAAGATGGTGAAGTCTTTAGATTTTGTTTCAGAAATTTGCTGTTATTCGGAGAAATACAACAATACACTGTTAATAGAGATTAAATCTTTGGATTGAACCAAGGACTTCATTGAGCAGTGTTAGAGAAGTGAGGAGTGGATAGGTAGTGGCAAACCTGTGTTATGTCCAAATGTGAGACTGAGTTGTAATTAGTCTGGTTGCCCCTCAGGTTGTCAGTGAGAGGGATGTAGTCTGTAACTGGGGAATGGAGTTTGTTGTGGGAGTGAAAGCAATGACGAAAGTGTTGCTAGTATTAGAGGAAATTTTGGCTTACCCTGTACTAAATGCAGTTCAAGTATTTTGATAACTTATTGACACTAGAGGAGTCAAGGTGTGATGGTGAGGTAAATCTGGATGTCGTCTTAACCTCACATTTCAAGTAAAATTGTGTAAACTGTTTACATGTTGCTGAGGGGCAGCATGCATCTGGGGAATGTAACGGTGTTAGGGTTAAATCTACGAGGGTATCCATAGGTAATAGAGCAGGCAGAGAAGCCTGTCCAAGGTGATACTGAAACTGTGCTTGGATAAAGAACAACGGAACATGATGTCAGCTAAACTTTCTTTTTCCTGATTTGTATGGAGTAGTACCAAGATTACGTTACAGAACATGATTAAGCATTGCACCTCTTTGCATAGCAGCATACAGATTGCCTCTCAGGTTTGATTTTCTCACTATTGTATTCCAGTTTAGGACTGCTGTGGTGCTCAATAGCACTACCTTCCTGTTCGAAATCGGATCAGTGAATTTGGCCATTTGTATATTTGGGAGACAATCTGCATTGCCAATTTTGTCCTTGGGCATTGGGTTTAAGCTATAAAATATGTGGATGTGAGATTTATCTCCAGTATTGCTGATGCTGAGGCGGATGATAAATGTTCTCAAACTGGCAAAGTTGTTTTGCCTGTAATATAGTGCGCTATCAAACCATTGATGGACAATAACTGAATATCTTCAGTTCTGTTTTAATTGTGCAGGTATTCCAGAATTTGTGGTGAGAGTCAGGGATTGCTTTACCATAGCACTGTTCCAAAATAAATAAAATGACAGTTGTAAGCATTACATAGTGGTGAGGTAAATCTGGATGTTACATAGAACTAATTAGAGGCTATTCTTGTGTTTTATGAAGTATAACAGGCTTAGGTTGGTTATTGGATTTTTGATAGCAGTTTTTTTTTATTAAATGTTGATGTTATTGGAGTTTTGAAATTTTCACCATTGAATTACACAGCTAAGTTCATTGGGTTTTACAGATTATAAAGATTTCCCATTTTCTTTGGTTATCTCAAATGTGTACAGAACAATATAAAACATGATATGTCAAATGCAACAGTTACACCTGGTTAAGTCATGAGGAAGTGTTATGTTGCAGAATATTGGACTTTTTTGCCTTAAATTTTAAGTTTTGACAAGTGAACTAGTTTTTACGCTGTCATTTTTCTCCCCTTCCCTCCCCCACACAAGAATAACAAACATTTTGTGTGCATGCGCTTGTTACATAGATATGTAATGGTAACCCTCTGTGGAGCTGAGCCAAGAGTTCAAACAAGAAATATTTTCTCAACACTACCAATTCTCTCTTCTAGCTCATGCAGTTTGTTCCACAACACCTTTTTTAAATTTTGATTCACAATATGTATCATGTTCAGTGGTGAAATTTGGTAAAACAAATAACTTTTCACTGTACAATGTTACACTTGCTATACCTGAGAAACTTACAAATGTTTGTCTTTTAAAACATTACTTTTCATCCTCTTTAGGCATGCACTGGAATTGAAAATATTGATGAAGCTATTACATTGCTCGAGCAGAATAATTGGGATTTAGTGGTAAGTTCCTAGTGTGGCATTTGAGAAATGAATAATTTTGATCCGTAAAGTATTTTTAGGAGTCCTTTCCAAAATTTATTAAATACTACTTTTAACTTTACTGTGCAATTAAATTTCTGAAGAATGCAGACTTGCTGGATTGTTGCTGTAGTGTGACATGTAGAAATACCTGTTGGGGCAGTGAAAGTAATTTTTGTTATAAATCTGTATCAATTCCATTTCTTGTCTGTGACTGTTTATGACATCATCCGAATGCGTAACTTTCAGCTTGATATGCACAATACCCATCTCAATCTCACCATAGTTTTCTCAACGTTTCTATTATTTTTAATTTCTTCCACTGTCAACTAACAGCCAGTATTTGGTGTGCAAAGGTTTCTTCCAGTTAATAAGTAATAACTACTGAAGTAATTATCTTTGGTCACTGCTGTAAAATTCATTACCTAACTGCTGATTCTAGCCCCCTTTCTGATTATTGACTGTGGCTGAACCAGAGTGTTTGTAACGTCAGATTTATGTGTAACCCTCGCTGATCTTCTGACATTTATAATCCTTTCCATTGCCAATGACCTTCACAATATGACCTGTCTCAACCCATCTGTTGCTTAAAAATCTTGTCCAGAGCTTTGTTACCTCCAGATACAACTCATGCAAAACTGCCCTAGATCATTTTGTATCCCACATTCCCTTTAAACTGTGTAGTTGTGCATCAATAGATTTGTTGATGAATGGCTTCCACATTGGAAGCTGATGCCATGCGTGGACCCTTAGAAGTCTGCACACAGCAAAACAACTAAAGGAAACATTACTTGCATCCTCATGAACTTGAGCTTATATATAACTGTGCATAAATCCAGTCATGAGACATCTCTGCTATTTGACAGGATTCCAATTTTAGATAAGAATTCTGTCCTTTTTTTTAAATTTTCTTTTTCACAGATGTCACCTTCCTTTGACGCTGTTACCCTGAATGCAGTAGGAGCCAGAGCAGGGATTTGGAATAGGATCTGCTGTGTAAAAGTGAGAAAGGGATTTAGAGCTGGGAACAGTGGCTGCTGGATGGCTGACTTAGAGGAGGAGCTGCCAAATGTAGGGTTTGGGAAATGTTTGAGTTGGAGGGCTGCGGATAGTGTGCACTGAAGGGGGCTGGGAATGACATAACTGGAAGACGTTTTCCAGCAAGTTTCAGTCAGTCTTGAGGTTACACAAAAAGACCAGAAAAATCAAGTCAATACTTTACCCTATGCCACTGGAATCGTCATAGATGCTGACCGGGCAAGGGCTGGATGAGCATTTAATCATCTTTAAAAAGGAAGTTCTGAAGCCTTGGCAAGGTTTAATATCAGTAAGAACCTGATCATTGAATGTGCTAAAGTTAAGAAAGAAGCAGAGACCAGGGGAGTCCATTGATTTCAGCAGTAAAATTGTGCATATTGCACTGCATAAGATGACCTAGAGTGGGACCACATTGTTGCTGGGTTGGTAGACGAAGTAATATCTAATTTAATGCAAGGAAAGAAGGATTTACTCCTTGTGGAGGGAGCACAGTTTGTAAAGCACACTGAGATTTGGAATCAGAATAGGGTCAGATTTTGCAGAGAGTCTGAGGCACAATGTAAGAAGTGAGTCTGGGCAATTTGTAGACCCAAATTCATAAAGCATGCTGAAGCAACCATTTTCCATTATTATTGTTTCAGCAGACAACTCTGTTTATCATCTGTATCAGATATAATCCAGAGGACAATGCCTTACTTTATGAATAATAATTTTATGCATGATTTTGCAAGGGAGGAACATGATTATTGAGTTGAGGATGATGATGGATGTAGGCCTAACACGAGATAGTGAGTGTTAATTTCTAAAGTGAATGATCAAGTTTGAGATCACAGTGCAGACCACAGGAATAATGACTGATCCTCACAACAAGGGTAATTGGAGAACTTCTGCAACTCTAGAATAAGTGTGACAGAGATTCCAAGGGATGGTTCACCTAGTGGGGGAATTCATTAAAAAAATCTCAGTAATTAATGGACTGTTGTGTGTGTGTGTGTGTGTGTGTGTGTGTGTGTGTGTGTGAGAGAGAGAAGAGAATGCTATTGAGACAAGGCCAGTAGTGTGGTGCTGGAATACCAATGGAAAATTTCTTTGAAGATTAAATTGTTAACTTCTGTGGTAATAAAGGTCAAGTTGTCATATTCCTACCTGGCCATAGGGCTGTTCTATTAGAAAGTGATGATGGTGGTGTTTTAACTTAACAGTGACCACACTTCAGTTGATGGGAGAAGTTGAGAAAGGGAGTCCTTCATGGTAACCTCAGTCCGTGCAGGAATTGAACCCGTGCTATTGGAATTGCTTTGCATCACAACTTAGCCATCCAACTAATTGAATCCTTCTGTAGTACTGTGACATTACAACTTGCAGTTAGCAACACAACGCCTGTGGATACAAACGATGGTTAGGACATTTAGCCCCGTCGAGCTGGCTGTGCTATTCAAGAATATAATGTGTAAACTATCAGTTCTTGGACTAAATTGGAGGGATCTTTGTTTTTTATCTTTCAAAAGGCTGGGAGTCTTTGGAAATCCTCCTGAAAATGTGGTGGAAGCAGAGTCCTTAAATATGACCTATGACCCTATAATATTGTAACCTTAAATCCATGTGCCTGCCTACCACTGATGGTTTTTGTCAAGGGGTTTGAGGTTATCTATTTACCCTTAAATGTCTTCAAGGCCTCTGCTTACACCATCTTTCCAGGAAGAGAATTCCAAAATACCAGGACCCTCTGAAAGTGGGGGAATAAAAATGCTAATCTCTGTTTCAGATGGACGACTCCTGAATTTGAAATGGCGACCCATTTCTGGATCAACCCACAACTTGAATCATTTACTTCGTACTGTTATGTGGTCTGTGGTTTTCCTGAGTTCCTCCCTACCATGCATTTCCAAATTTATTGCTGCTTTTGGGATTTTGCTTGTTTTCTTTGTTGGGTAGACTCTAGGTGCAGCACAGTGGCTGCTGTCTCATAGTGCCAGGGACCTGGATTTGGTTCCAGCCTTGGATGACTGTGGAGTCTGTATGTTATCCTGGTGCTCAGGTTTATACCTACATTGCAAAGATGTGCAGGCTGGGTTGATTGGCCATGCTAAGTTGCTTGTAGTGTCCAAGTATATGTCAGCCAGGTGGATTATGCTTGGTAAATGTAGGGTTACGGGGTAGGGGTGGTTCTAGGTGGGATGCTGTTCAGAGGATTGGTGTGGACTCGATGGACCGAATGGCTTGCTTCCATGCTGGAGGGATTCTGAGATAATACCTTTCGATTCACCTGTTATCTTTTAAATTTCCAATATTGATTCTCCAGTCTGACTTTCTATAGGACCAGTGCTCATTTTGTTAATATTTCTGGCCTGCCTAATTTTGCTACATTTTTTTTTGGTTTTTCTTTTTTGTCTTCAGTTTATTTTTCTGACTTGCCACTTGCCTTTGGAAAGTTTATGCTCTGAAGTTTGATACCATCTTTAACCTTTCTAGCTCACCATGAATGGTGGGTCTGTCACTTGAAGGTTTTTTTTATTGTTAGGATGTCTTTATTTGTTATATTTTGAAATATCCCCAATAAATGTCTACCACTGCATCACTGTTGACCCATCCTTCAATCTAATTTACTAATTCACTCTAGACAACTTTGTTTTCAAGCTTTGATAAATGATGTAATTTCAATTGAAATTACTAGTCTTGGATCCAATTCATTTTCCATTAGATTGAATGTAAAATTCACGCATTTTACAGTCACTGCTACTTGGGAATGTTTTCACTATGGGATCATTATTTAAATAATCTATTCTGTTGCACAGTAATTGATCTAGTATAACCTGCTCTATGTTCGACTCCAGACCATAGTGTTCTCAGAAGTTATTCTGAGAACGTTCTATGACCTTCTTACCGAGGCTACTTGTACTCCTCTGACTTTTCCTATTTGTGTGTAGATTCAAATCTCCCATGATTACCACCATGCCTTTCAAACAAGTTCTCATTACTTATTCCTTTTATGCTCTTGCCCACTGTGAGGACGTCTCTACACCACTGTCACAAGAAACTTCTTCCCTTTTCTATCACTCATCTCGACCCAAACTATTTCCACATTGTGGATTCCTGGACTTGGATAATCCTTCTCTGTTGTGCTAATACCGTCCTGAACTAACAGAATACCACTCCCTTTTTTTTTTCCTTCTTGTTATTCCTAAATAACCTTTTAAGATTTAAGTTCTGATCCGTGTCATTTTGCAAACATGTCTCTGTGTAATGCTTCCAGATTGTACTTATTCATTTTTGCTGTACGCTTGCTCATCTGTTTTTGTTTCACATGCTGAATGCAGTCAGATTCTGAGCCTTAGTTATAGATATTTTTTGCTTTGTATATTCTAGTGTTGTATGTTTGCTGATTCTGAGATTTATACTCTCTATCCATTCCGACTTGTGCACCAATTATTCAGTTTACAGTCTTCCTTGCTTTGTGGTTAGCAAAAATACCAATCCCAGCCTGGTTCAGATGGAGAACCTCCCATAGATATCGATCCTGATCTTATCTTCCCCAGTCCTGGCATCAGTGCCCCAGGAACAGGAACCCATTTTTTCCACATCAGGCTTTGAGCTTTGTGTTCATCCCCCTCGTCTGATTTCACCAAGACCAATTTGCATGTGTCTGAGGTAATAATAATATAAAGAGTTGAGATTCTGCTTCTTAATTTGGTGCCTATTTCATCCATGGATGACATTATTGCTGCAGGTCCAGGAAGATGGAAGCATAGGCCAGTAAATTATGCTAGAAGTTTCTTAACAAAAAGAGGGGAAAGATATGCCACAATAGAAAAAGAAGTCTCAGTGGCAAGACAGGTTTGTGGGAAGTTCTGAGTATTTTTGGGATGAGGGGTGGCGGCAGAGGTTTGATATTGTAACAGATCACGCACCACTTTTTTTTTCTAAATAGCACAAAGGATATTTTGAAGCTGCCGTCTGTATTTCAGCATGTCAGACCATGTTTGAGCTAGGATTCAACCATGGAGTACATGCAAGTGAAGTGTCAAATTACGGCAGATACTTTAATGAGAATGCTTTCTGAAGAGGCTGAAAAGCAAGATTTTTGAGTTTACAGTAGTAGAAGGATAGACATCAGTAACAAACTTGCCGACATCAGTGGAAACAAATTGGAAGAGACTGGAGAAGCTCAAAACAGATGAAGAATATCTTCAGATTAGGAAATGCTGCCAGGCCAGAATACATCTGCGACAACCTTGTATTAAGATAATACTTGTGCAACAGAAAACATCTCATGATTACAGATGATTTGTTTGTCTTTAATGAAAGATTGGTAGGATGTAAACTGTCAGAACTTGTCTTCTCCATGGTAAAGGATTATTCAGTCAGTTCAAGAGTTCATATCCAGTTGTCAAATTTGTGCTATTAACATGAAGCATTTTGAAAGGTTAGGAATGATCTTGTTGAGTTTGAAGGGAAGATATTTAGTATTTATAGTATTGCAGCAGACATGAGAATAAAATCGTTGAAACAGATCTATTTCTTTTCGATTCCCTACAGTGTGGAAACAGGCCTTTTGGCCCAACAAGTCCACACCGCCCCTTGAAATATCCCACCCAGACCCATCCTCCTATAATCCACATGCACCCCTAAACTCTACAGGCAATTTAGTATGGCCAATCCATCTAACCTGCACATCTTTGGACTGTGGGAGGAAGCTGGAGCACCTGGAGGAAACCCACGCAGACACGGGGAGAATGTGCAAACTGTACACACAGTCGCCTGAGGTGGAAATCGAACCCGGGTCCCTGGCGCTGTGAGGCTGTAGTGCTAACCACTGAGCCACTTTGCCCCCCCTAATTTCATTCATAGTATTCCTGGCATGGTTGTATCTGATCAACCATAATTTGGCAAATTCTCCAAATTGCTCTTTTTGCAAAGAATAATGGTTCATTCATGTAATAATTAACCTTATAACAAATGAGATCATTTTAAAAATGGATGATAATTTTGCTCTATTGATTTATGTATCATCACCATTACAAAAATAGATTATCTTCAGAATTGTGATGAATTGGAGGTCTGAACTCTATTTCCATTTATTGACTGATATTCGAGAACCTCGTTACCATGGAAAATTAAGATTAGAGCGAGAACTCCAAAGAGAAAAGCTAATTAGAAACTGCTATTCAGTGAGGAAGTTACCAGTTCTTTAGCCACGGGAAAGATTATGGATCTGAGACCATCAGCAAGAAGGAACTATTGAGTAAATGTAGTAACCAAGGTCATATTACAAGGAAGCATCACACGGTATTGTGAGAAACAGTCTTCTGGCAATATAGAACTTGAATACTTACTTTAAAAAAAAATTAAAGCCTTTCATCTTATGCCCAGCAGGACAATTGGCTAAAACATTAATTAAAGTGGAAAACCAGTGTTCATACTGTAGGACAGGAGAGTGCTGATTGGGACGTTGAGGCAGTGCTACGTGGAAAGTATCAATCAATGATGATTGACAGCTAACTGCCAGACTTTATTTAAATGTTAAACCAGACAGATTGACTCTTGATTGACCTTTAAAGTTAACCAATGCCAAAACAAGTGATTTAATGTTACCTGTTTGGAGTTGAAATGTGTGCAGGCCTGTAAAGAATAGGACCTTGTTTATTCATGTAGTTTCCGGTACGTGCATGTGTGCCATGCTCCATGCCAAACTGCTTGTTGTGAGCTGCGGAAAGGATCTGCCATTAGTTACGATCCACTGGCCTTTGGAACATATGGCTTACGTACCATTGGCACTGAAAACTGTGTACTTCATTAGTCATTTGCATGATAGAACGTCCTTTTGGCTTGATAGCAACATCTCTGACATAATTAACTACATGGTTTAAAATTTAACTCCAGTTTGGCAGTTAACTGTCAGTATTGTTATTTGTTACACTCTCCACGCCAAAGCCTCTTCCAGTCACCATCTGCTTGCTAACTGTTCAGTCCCATCCTCTCATGCAGTATAAACGTTTATTTTCACATTGTCCTGATGAGTGCAAGATGAATAGTCTCACTAAAATATTTTATTTCAGCAATACATGAGAAATCCAAGAGCCTTATTACCCTTGAAAAGAAAACCAGTGCAAACATGACATGTGACTGTAACTTTGGAAAAACAGAGACCAATGAAAGCTCAACAACAATAGCCAAAAAGAAAATGCATTCTGCACTTAATAAAATAAACTGTGTACCAGACTACCAACCTTGGAAAACATTTGAACAAGACCAGGGAGAGTTGTAAAATTCTTTTGTAGATAATCCCTTGTAATGTTTAAGACTTTGGGGGAGAGAAAGGTAAATAATGGGACTCGAGACTTGGGAGATTTGGAGTAATGGGTTAAGAGCATGAGGTTGAAGCTGTTGTTGTGTAAGGTCACATGTAGAGAGAGAGTCTGAAGAGATTTATCATGGAGATGACACTGAAATCTCGTGGAGAATTCTAGCTGTGTAAATTGTCTGTTAATAAATGGTTTTTGATGAAATGAACATTGGCTGCAGTGGAGTCATTTGCAAGACATTTGGGGCTATGATACCCAACAGGAAAGTAAAACACACGAGCAAGTCACTCGTGAATGCAACAGAGCAACAGTGATAGATATGACAAAAAAGTGTTAAAGCATGAACTCAAGTTCAGATTATAAGGGGGAAGTTTACTACTTGCACTGATTAGAGTGTACTTAAGTAAATTTCTTAAAAAGAGAGCGCAAGACCTAGAATGCTTGTTTCCCCAACCACCACGTTAGAGGTAAACTAGTTTTTTTTTCTGTAAAAAGCCGTTGCAGAAACTCTGAACATGTTGTTGACCTAGTGTCATGTGACTCACTTTGGAGCTCAGGTTAAATTTATTAGAACTGCCAAGTTGAGTGTATGAATACTCGTGCTGCCATGCACATCAGCTGCAAAGGTTCAGACCCGGCATGTACTTAATCCAATGAAGCATGCATGAGTCAACTAGGCAAAGTTAATTTGAATTAGAGAGGGGAAACATTTGGGATCAACCTATATTGAAGCAGATTGTGAATGGAGGAAGATTGATAAAAGGGACTAAAACTGTGCGCGCACATCCAGATGAATGTCAAGAGCATGAGCAAAAGCAGACTTGCACCCTGAAAAATGAACTGTGTTTGGGGGAGAATGGAAGGAGGTAAATGTAATGCAGCAACCTACATGTCACTTCATAGTGCGTATGGCATATGAGAAAATATATGGGCATTTGGGGAGGCAAAGAGCATGTCAGTTCCAAACTGTTTCAGACACAAAAACGGAAGTTGCTGGAAAAGCTCAGCAGGTCTGGCAGCATCTGAGAAGAGAAATCACAGTTAATGTTTTGGATCTGGTGACTCTTTCTTGGAATGTCCAAATGTTCAGAGGTTCAAACTTGTTTCCAGTTGAGAGTTCATGTTTGCAAACCATAGAGGTCTGATATCTCCTACAATGCCTGTGGGATAGCCAACATAACAGTGACACATGCTTGTCAGAAAGAAACTGTGTACCAGGAATAAACTGCGCATTACATCACATGTCAAAACAATGGAGAGTGCACACACAAGTCAGAAAAGCCAGAAGCAACACAAAGGCAAGAGTAAGCAGTGGAAGCACAAAATTACAAAGGATGCTGATAGATGAAGTGAATGGGCATAATTGTACCAAATAGAATTCAATGCAGGCAAATGTATATACCTCAAAAGAATAGAACTGTGTGCCTTGCATGTGATGAATTGCTAGAAGCAGTGAGATCCAAAATGTGATTGGGTTTGTCGATGATTGATTGAGATGTTAAGAATGGGTACAGAAAATAATTAGAAAACCTTCTGGAGTGGTGGCCGTTTCTAGAGGAATAGATGATGCATGCTGGAATTCCTGCTTCAGTTACTCAAATCCCTGTTTGGACCTTTATCTGGAATGCTTTGAGCAGTTATGGTATATCGCACCCTCTGAAGGATATATTTGCTGGCATTGGAGAAAGACGAACATATTAGAATGATATCTTCAATTCCAGGGTTACTTCTGAGGAGGAACTGCACAAGCAAGAACTGTACTCCCTGGAGGTTCGATGTTTAAGGGCTGATATTATTAAACCTTTCAAGATAGTAACGGGAACTCTTGGTGAGGTTGGAAGAAAGTAATTTCTGTTTGGTGAATCGAGTATGAGGCATTGTCTAAAGATTAGAACCAGACCTTTTGGGTGAAATTGGGAAGCACTTTTAAATGCAAGGGCTGTTTGAAGTTTGGAGCTCACTTTTGCAAATATTGATTGCTGGATCAGTTGATCGAATTTAACTATTGGGTCATTGACAGATATGAACATGGGCAGGCCTGTGGAGTTAGGTCACAGATCACTTGAGGGCAAATGGATCTACTTCTCCTTCTAATTTAGGTGTGTCACATGTACAGTGTGCAAGCAGATTCGTGGGGAGATACAAACAGCAAAAAGTAGAAACAGGACCAGGACATTTAGCACTTTGAACCTACTCCTGCATTTAATGTGATTGTGGCTGATCATCCAATTTAGTACCCTATTCTTGCTTTCTTGTCATATCATTTCATTCCTTTAGCCCAAAGAACTATAACTAACTCCTTGAAAACATTCAATGTTTCAGCCTCAACTGCTTCATATGGCAAAGAATTCCACAGGCTTGCTACTCTATGGGTGGAGAAATTTCTCCTCTGCTCAGTCCTAAATGATCTATCTTATATCTGTGATCTGTAACTCCCTGGTGATTGATCACATAGTTCTGCATTTCCCCTATCTGTCCTGTTAGAACTTTATGGGTTTCTATGTGGTCCGTTTCATTTTCCAAACCTGCAGTGAATGTAGTTCCAATCAATTCAGTCTGACATCATATGTTACTCCTGACATCCCAGGAATCCGTGTGAGTCACACTGAAGCATCCTCGCAACCCCCTCACTGCTCACTCTCCTAATCCAGCTTTGTGCAATCTGCAAACTTGGAGATATTTATATTTAGTCCTGTCATCTAAACCATGAATGTATATTGTGACTAGCTGGGATCTAAGCGTTTAGCCCTGCAGTGCACTACTAGTCACTGCCTGTCTTTTTGGAAAAAAAATCCTGTTAATCCTACTGTTTGTTTCCTGACTGCCAACCAGTTCTCTATCCATGTCAGTAAACTAGCATTAGATCGCATATGCATTAATTTTGCATACCAGTCTCCTGTGTTGCACCTCATTGAAGGCCTTCTGAAAGTCCAAGAAAACTACTTCCTTTTGGCTCCTCCTTATCAACTCTGTTAGTTATATCCTTAAAATTCCATTATATTTGTAAGCATTTCATAGAATTATGCTGACTTTGTCCAATCCTGGCATTGTTTTCCAAGTATTGTGCTATTCAGTCTTTCATAACGGACTCTCGCATTTTCCCCACTACCAGTGACAGACTAACCAGTCTATAATTTGCTGCTTTCTCTCAACTTTTTTAAATAGTGGGGTTACGTCAGCGACGACTCAATCCACAGGAAGTATTTCAGAGTCTGTAGAAGTTTTGAAGATGACCACCAGTGTATTCACGTATCTTATGTAGTTAAATTCTCTGGCTTGTAGAATATTGGGCCCTGGAAATTTATTAGCCTTTAATCCCATCAGTTTCCCTAACATCATTTTCCTACTCATAATTTCCTTCAGTTCCACATGTATCACATTTCGATAGGGTAGTTAAGGAGTTTAGCATGTTTGCTTTCGTTACTCACTCCTTTGAGTATAGGAGTTGGAGCATTGAGGTTGTATAGGATGTTGAAGAAGTGTCTTCTGGAGTATGTTGTCCAGTTCTAGTTGCTTTTTTTTATAGGAATGGTGTTCTTAAGCTGTAGAAGGTTCTGAAGAAATATATCAAGATGTTGCTGGGAATAGAAGGCTTGAGTTATAAGGACGGGCTGGGGCTTGTTTTCACGGGAGCACAGGAAGTTGAGGGCTGTCCTTACACAAGTTTATAAAGTAATGAAGGGTATAAAGAAGGTGAATGGCAGGTGCCTTTTCTGTAAGGTGGGGGATTTCGAGACTAGGGGACATCTTTTTCAGATGAGAGGGAAAAGATTTTAAAAAAGACATGAGGGACAATTTTTGTTTTTTTATATAGTGATTTGTGTGTGGAATGAACTTCTAGAGGAAGTAGTGGATGCAGGTACAGTTGCAATGTTTAAACACATTGAGATAAGTACATGAATAAGAACTGTTGGAGGGATATGGGCCAAGCACATAATACAGGTTGGGTGCCTTTATCCAACCCCAACTCGCGTTTTTTTTTTGCCTCTTGGTGTTTCTAAGCTGCCATTTTAGTTTAGACCATTCCCAACTGCCCCAATTCCTGAATACTATTCCTACGATATCAGTTCTGGTTTTGCCCAGTTGCAACCTGTCTATCTTGAACTGGTTCCACTTATGCAAAAGCTGGCCACAATGGCTAAGCAATCTGGAATATTCCCACTTCACACCATTTCTACATCCATGTGTTCATTTGATATATCCTACTATTTCTACACTGATTAGCCCATGGCACTGGTAACAATTCCGAGATCACAGCTTTTTGAGGCCCTGTGCTTTTGAGACGCCATCCTCATTTTTTTTTTGTTGATACTCATGATCAGGGTTTGTTCACTCTCCCATGGAAGTGTCTTGTAGCTGTTTCGGCATATCATTGATCCTAGCACCCAGGAGGAAACATAGAATTCTGGAATCCCACTGCAGCTACTGAAAAGACATGATTGAATCCCTTTATTATTTTAGTCTTCCCACACGTTCTTCCTTCTCCTGTGCAGCAGAGTCAGCAGTGGATCAATTAGTTTGGCTGTTGCTGCTTTCCTCTGAGGTGCCATTCTCCTCAACAGTATCCAAAATGGGATATGAATTTCGTGGGGGATTCCTGCACTGCTTGCCTATTCTTTTTCTGCCTGGTGGTCATCCATTCTCTCTGTGACAGTTGAGTCTTATTCTGAAGAATGGCCATCTCTTTTTTTTTTCATGCTGCCCACGATATTCTTAGCCTTGTGGATGTGCAAAGTCTCCGTGGCAGCTGCTACAGCTCAAACTCTGACTTCCAGATCCTGCGTGTGGAGACACTTCTTGCACGTTTTTGGTTTCAGGCATTGTAATTCTGCCCAACTTCAACATATTGAGCAGCAGGAATCCAGCATGATCTTGAGCTCTCCTTCCATAAGCTGAAATAATGATGAGTCATGTTGATGTCTGACCTTAAATACTGGCACATACTTCACTGTGATTCACATCACACTGTCTCCCCATCCGCCTAAACCTCTACAAAATCATTTGCAGAAGTGATCGTTGATTAATGTTCAATTTTGGGATTCGTCAATAGTCCAGTAAAGTGGAGGCCAAACACAGAAAATGCTGGAAACATTGCATGTCAGATACAGCACCTGTGGAGAGATGTCATGTTGTTTCAAGTGTTGACCCTATTTCAGACAGAGGCCATCAGTATTTTACTCTCACATCTTGGCTAAAATCAACAAAGTCACCTTGGATGAAGAATTATACCTGGAATTAATTGGCTTCTCTGCCTCAGCTAATGAGTGGAGAGATCTACTGAACCCTGGAGAAAAATCTAGTTGTTCCTTCACTTAACTTCACAGTGGAAAATGAGCTTCTTTTCAAGCTATCCCATGATAGAGGAAGTGCGTAGACTTTGAGAACTTTGAAGGAATAGTTTAGACCTGTTAAAGGATGGACGGGTAATCCAGAGACCCAGTTTTGAATACTACCATAACAGACAGTGGAAAATTGAATTCAGAAAACAGAAACTTGAATTAAAAGTCTAATGATGGCCATGAAATCATTGTCAATTTTTGTACAGGCTCATCTGGTTCACTGATGTCCTTTAGGGAAGTAAATCCTCTATCCCTGTCTGGTCTGACCTAAATGTGACTCCGGACTCTCACTAACTTGCTTGACTCATAAGTGGTCTTGAAATGGCCTGAGAAAACCACTGAGTTTTATCCGACTGCTTAAAAAGCCACAAAGAGTAATGGATCAGACGTCATGGTGGCTCAGTAGTTAGCAGTACTGCTTCAACACCAGGGACCCGGATTCAATTCCACCCTGAGGCAACTGTCTGTGTTGTGTTTTCACAATCTCCCTATGTCTGCATGGATTTCCCCTGGGTGTTGTGGTTTCTTCCTGCAGTCCAAAGATGTGCAGATTAGGTGGATTAGCCATGGGAAAAACAGAATTACAGTGATAAGGATGAGGGAGTGGGTTGGAGTGAAATGCTCTTTCGTGGGTCGGTGTGGACTCGATGGGTCAAATGGCTTGCTTCTACACTGTAGGGATTCTATGGATATGGAAGTTGGAGAACTTGGAGAAATAATGACACTTTGAAAAGTGTCCACGTTACAGAGGAGGTGGTGCTAGACATCTGAAAATACATAAAGGTGGATTAATCATTGGGACCTGATCCCACAACTTTGAGAAACTAGGGGATTGATTTCTGGGCCTCTGGCTCAGATATTTGTATCATAGCCATGCGTGAGATACCGGAAGACTGGAGGTTGGCTAATGTAATGCTATTATTTTAGAAAAGAGGTAAGGAAAAGCCAGGGAACAATAGACTGGTGAGCCTGATGTCAGATGGAGGAGATCTTGATGGACAGGATGTACGTGTATTTCAGAAGGCAAGGACTTGGGATAGTCAATGTAGCTTTGTGCATGGAAAATTGTGTCTCACTAACTTGATTGACTTTTTTTTTGAAGAAGTGACAAAGAAGATTGTCCACTGCTCTGCCTTTATCTTTGTCAGTATGGACTTCAGTAAGGCGTTTGACAAGTTTCTGCATAGTAGACTGGTTATCAAGGTTAGATCACAAGGAATGCAGGGAGAGCTAGCTATTTGAATACAAAATTGGCGTGAAGGTAGGTGACAGTGGGTTGTGGTGGAGGTTGTTTTTTGGACTGGAGGCCTGTGACCACTGGTGTGCTACAAGGATCAGTGCTGGTTCCACTGCTTTTTGTAATTTATCTGAATGATTTGAATGTGAATATAGGAGGCATGGTTAGTACGTTTGCAGATGACAAAATTGATGGTGTATTGAACAGTGAAGAAGGTTATCTAAGAGTGCAATGGGGCTTTGATCAGATGGGCCAATGGGTGACAGAGTTTAATTTAGATATATGAGGTCTTGCATTTTGGTAAAGCAAATGGAGGCAGGACTTAGTCAGTTACTGGTAGGGCCCTGGGGAATGTTGCCAAACAAAGAAACCTAGGGGTACAGGTGCATAGTTCCTTGAAAGTCAAGTCACAGGCAGAAAAGGTAGTAAAGAAAGTATTTGGTATTCTTGCCTTTATTGGTCAGTGCATTGAGTATAAGAGTTGGAATATCGTATTGCAGCTGTACAGGACATTGGTTAAGCCACTTTTGGAATACTGCATGCAATTCTGGTCTCCCAGGTTTAGGAAAGATGTTGTGAAACTTCAAAGGGTTCAGAAAAAATTTACAAGCATGTTGCCGAGGTTGGAGCTATGGGGAGAGGTGAATAGGCTAAGGCTATTTTTCCTGGGGCATCATAGGCTGAGGGGTGACCTTTTACAGAGGTTTATAAAATCATGAGGGGCGTGAATAGCTAAGGTCTTTTTCCCTGGGGCTGGGGAGTCTAAAACTGGAGGGCAGAGGTTTAAATGAGAAGGGAAATATTTAAAAGGGGCTGTAAGGGTCAGCTTTTTGATGCAGGAGGTGTGTGTTTGGAATGACTGCCAGAAGTAGTGGAGTTTGGTAAAATTGCAACATTTAAAAAGCATATGGATGGGTCCATGGAAAGGAAGAGTTTAGAGGGATATGGGCTTAATGCTGGTAAATGGCACTAGATTAATTTAGCATACCTAATTTGCATGGATGAGTTGGACCGACAGTTGAGTTACTGTGCTGTGCAATTCAATGACACTCTGACTTACTCCTTCAAATTGAGCCCTTGCATTGTCCTTAAAATGTAATACTATTCGTAATTATTTTCTCTGGTGCCCTTCTGTGGACTTCTGTCTTCTTCCCCATATAAATGGTAAATCTGAAATAAAAACGTTAGAAATTTATAAGCAGTAAGCCAAGTATAAATACTTACCCGACCTTGCCGTATCAGTGAATTCCTGTAGCCAGTGTCACTTTTTGATTGCTTCACTGTGATGCTGCTACAGGATGCTTTTTCCCTCATTATTATTCCCTATTTCCCTATATTAACTGCTTTAATATAGTGCTACCTGCAGAACCTTCTTCCCAAACTGCTTCACCACAATACTGATTGTGGGATGCTTTCCGAAACTGCTTCACTGTGATGCTGCTGCATGCACACAATCAAATGGAGACTGATGAGTGTGAGCAAGCGAGATATAGTGTACAATTAGAATGAGACATGGAAGGTAGTTACAGGGCTGCAGTGTTTGCTGAGAACCCAAGGAGGAAGCCAATGAAGTACCAAAAACAGGAGCATGCATTCAAACTAATCCATGACTGAGCAATGAGAGTGGCTGTGTTTGTGCTCACGCCACACAAAGATTGAGTCACAGTTAGCAATCTTGCATTTGAAATTTCTTGCATGCTTAGGATGACCCAAGGTACCTCACACCCAGTGACTTACTTTTGAAGAAGAGTCCACTACTTCCATTGAGGATCACAAAGAGCTAATACAGTGTAAGACTTGTAATCTGAGTGAATGATTTACAAGAAAGCCATGTTAAGAGAGAAGTGTGTGCGTGAAGATAGACCAGATACCACAGATACCAGTAGGGTGGGAGAAACAATGTGCATGCATGTACTGCTATCACCAAACATTTCGTGAGTGATTACATGATTTGCAAAGATGGGATGAATCACAAGAGCCACAGAAGAGAGAAGAGGAGTGGGGAGAGATAATGGGAACTGCAGATGCTGGAGAATCCAAGAAAATAAAGTGTAAAGCTGATGTTTCGGGCCTCGACCCTTCATCTGATGAAGGTCTGGGCCCGAAACGTCAGCTTTTGTGCTCCTGAGATACTGCTTGGCCTGCTGTGTTCATCCGGCTTTACACTTTATTATCTATAGAGAAGAGAAGGGTGTATTTTGTGCTTTGTAATTTATTTGTGGTGCTCACTTGCTATTTTGATTTTATATGGTTCGCATCCTCTATACCTCTGTGCTTTTGGTCAGTCTTGCTGAATAAGAGTGCTGTAGAAGTGTAAACTTTCGGACATTTTTGAAGTCAGGATTTTGACAGGGTATCTGCAGTTGAGGATTTTCAGTTTGTGCATCGGAAATATTATTTGAGTGATAAATTGAGTTGATTTTTTTTTATACAGATCTTGTGATTTTCCCCTGTTGGATTTTCATCTGTGTTAGGCTGAAGTGTCTGTTTCTACGCTGTCTAACTGTATACTATTTAGAGTTTTTACGGAATCGAAACAAAATATAATTGGGAGAGGTGTTTATGCAGTGCAAATTTGTGGGATGTATTGTGTGGTAAAAATTTCGTTTAAGTAATACCGCAAATAACCCATTGATCGATGGGAAGAAAATAAAAGATGTCCAAGTCACATTGTTGGATGACAGTTGTGATCGATGCACTAATGGTTTACCAAGAATATTATATTCTTGTTCTGGTACTTAGGGTTAAATTTAAGCTGATTTGAGTAGATGTTGTAATATGTGTCTGCATGTATTTTTTCAGATTCTCTGAAGCAGGGCTTGGATCATGTGAAAGAAAGCTGTTACTTTTATTAATTGAACAATGGAGTATTCCACAGATTTTGACTTAGTGTTGGTAAAGGCAGCACGGGTGCACATGGATGTAGAGTTGTAGCTGATTTCAGTGTAATAAAAATGAAACTGACAAAATATTAAATAAACAGTGGAATTTGTTTAAACAGGAGATGATGATTAAGGTACAGCGAAAAATACTCCCTCCAAGAAGTGAAGAGTTAATGCTAACATGGTGTAGAAAGCATTGATTAGTTAGTAGTGACCGTGTCTGTGCTCACTTTTGGGAAGTCCAAGAAGGATGTCTGCGTGCACTGTATCATGTTCACTTAATTCTTCAATTTTACAAAGATGATGTTTCGTTGAATTGAGAAACTGTATGAAGCGACGCTTGTAGAATTGGTCTTTTTAATGAGAATTAGTGATAGCTAAAACAAATTTTGTGAACTTGTTTAGTGTCACAAAGGTTTTGTGGGGGAAACCACTTTCCACTAATCAATGAAGTGGTAACCCAAACCCAATAAAGAAAGGTTACGGGAATTGTTTCAAGTACAGATTCTTAGTGCTTGGAATCTGCTAGAAGCAGTGATGAGTGAATTGTTAGTAGCTTTCAGAAGTGAAATGGATAAGTTTGAGTTAGACAATGAAAAGGGCAGAAGAGTGAAACACATTGACAGTTTGATTTCAGATGCACGATGAGTTGGATGACCATCTGCACTATAACTTTCAGGAATCTATTTACGCTTGCAATCTGTGCAGTTAAATAGCCGTGATTGCGTGGGATTCTATCACAAAATTCTGACAGAAGGAGACAGTGTCCTCATGTTCAATGTTTCTGTCTCTTTTTGTCAATGTTAACCCTGAAAGAAATGGAGACAACTAGAAATTTTACTATGTTGCCACTCTGGCACCAAAATGGCATTCTGTGGCTTTTTCTAGCCGAATCAAATGTCCTCGATTCTACGGTAACACTTTGCAGGTGCAGGAAGTCTGAAATTAAAGTACAACTTTGGAAAAAGTCTCAGCAGGTCTTGGAGCACTTTTGGAGAGGGAAGAGAGCTAAAATTTCAAGTCCATTGTGACTGTTCTACGGAACTGATGTGGTTCTGATAATGTTTTGACATTTTGCATTTATTTGCAGGCTGCTATTAATGGAATAATTCCACAAGAGAATGGCATTTTACAGACGTAAGTAACCTTAACATATTTTATTGCAGGGAGGGCGTGTGAGGGATGAGTTGCGGGAAATGTGGAGATACAGTCAAGGGTGTTCACAACCACTGAGGGGGTGAATGTTGCGGTCCTTGAAAAATGAGTACATCTGAGATGTATGGGAGTGGAGTGCCTCATCCTGGGAACAGATGCTGCGGAGGCAAAGGATTTGGGAACAGGGTATGTCATTATTTACAGGAAGGTGGGTGGGAGGAGTTGTACTCGAGGTAACTGTGGGAGTCGGTGGGCTTGAAATGGATATCGGTTTCTGGTTGGTTGCTGGAGATGGAGACATAAGGGTCCAGAAAGGAGAGACAAGTATTAAAAATGGTCCAGGTGAATTTCAGGTTGGGGTGGAAGGTGTTGGTGAAGTGGATGAACTGTTAGACCTTCTTGTGGGAACACGATGCGGCGCCGATACAGTCGTCAATGTAGGGGGAGGGGTTTAGGGCCAGTGTAGGTACGGAAGAGGGATTGTTCCACGTAACCTACAAAGACGCAGGCATAGCTTGGCCCCATGGGGGTACCTGCATGGGTACTGTTGGGCACACACACCCTCCCCACAATAAAAACTGAAACAGAATCAACCTCGTCCTCACGTACCATCCCACCAACCTCTGGATCCAATGCATCATCCTCCGACACTTCTTCTGCCATCTGCAATCTGACCCCACCACCAAAGACAATTTTCCCTCCTTAGCCTTATCTGCCTTCCCGAGGGACCAGTCTGTCCCTGACTCCCTTGTCCGCCCCACACTCACCTGCAGCCCCACCACACCCGGCACTTTTCCCTGCAACCGCAGGAAGTGCTACACCTGCCCCTACACCTCCCCCCTCACCTCCATTCCAGGCCCCAAGAAGACCTTCCACATCAAGCAGGTGTTCACCTGCACATCTGCTAGTGTCACCTCTACATTGGGGAAACCACTTTGCAGAACACCTATGCTCGGTTTGCACGAAACAACTGCACTTCCCAGCCATGAACCATTTCAACTCCCCCCTCCCATTCTGCAGACAACATGTCCATCCTGGGCCTCCTGCAGTGCCACAACGATGCAACCTGAAGGTTGCAGGAACAGCAACTCATATTCCACTTGGGAACCCTGCAGCCCAATGGTATCAATGTGGGCTTCACAAGCTTTAAATCTCCCCTCCCCCTCCCACATCCCAAAACCAGTCCAGCTCATCCCCACCTCCCTAACCTGTTCCTCCTCCCACCTCAAGCCCCACCCCCATCTCCTACCTACTAACCTCATCCCACCCCCTTGACCTGTCCGTTCTCCCTGGTGTGACCTATCTCTTCCCTACCTCCCCACCTACAGTCACCTTTACTGGCTCCATCCCTGCCACTTTGACTTCCTCTCCACCTGTCTTCTCCGCTATCCATCTTCTATCTGCCTTCCTTCTCTCCCAATTTATTTCAGAACCCCCTTCCCCTCCCTCATTTCTGAAGAAGGGTCTCGGCCCGAAACATCAGCTTTCCTGCTCCTATGATGCTGCTTGGCCTGCTGTGTTCATCCAGCTCTACACCTTGTTATTCCACAAACTGATCAGTTTGTTTGCATTTGACTAGTCCAGTGTACAACAGGCTATATTGTGAACAGTGAATACGTGTACTAAACTGGAAGAAGTACTTAAATTGCATACTGCTTTGAAAGGCCTTGGCAAGTGAGAGAAGAGGTGAAAGAGTAGGTGTTGTTGGAAGGGTGTTATGGAGACAATTGAGAATGCTGAAGGGGAGAGCAACGTACATTTGGTGCAACTCTCTCGAGGTAGCAGAAATAATAAGGAATTATCAGTGGAATACAAGGATGATACAGTAGAAGCTGAGGACCAGATGAACCCAGTCTTGTTCTTGTAATGGAGATGAAATGGTGAAAGCAAAATATTAGAATGGGATAGACCTCTTCCAAGACGCTGTCATCCATGGTGAGGAGGATCCCTTAGATGATGTGTTTTGGTCTTGGTAGAGAACAGTTAGGTATTTGTTTTTAGAATCTGAAAATCCAAGTATTTACTAAAATAGTGAAACCACAGAACTTACTGTTAAAATCAAAAGAATTTTACTACAGAAACATCAGTGAATACAAATAGCAATTAATATACTTAATTTGAAATAGTAAGTTTTACTAGAAGCCATAAGTATATTCAACTCATTTACACAAAACTTTACTTGCAAATTTAAACCAAAAAAAAGGCACACCCTTTTAAGCTTTTCCCCTCAATAAGGTGTGATGCTTGGAAAACTTGAAAGATTAACCAGCTGGTCTGAGTAATGCTTTAAACCTTTATTTAGAGCTTACAATTTCTTAAGCTTCCTGATTACTTTTGGAAAGGTACTCTTTTTATGTCTCATCCAACTGTCCTGAGGTTGTATTTTCCCAATTTGTCATAGATGTTTTGAATGTAGAACTAACCTTTACCCACTTGGTGCTTTTGCTCTTTCTGAGCTTGTGTATCCCAGAAGTTCCACTCCTTGTTAGGAATCCTTCAGTTAACAAGAAGTTAAATTCTTTCAGCCAACATAAACAATTTCAACTGAAGTTACAGAGTCGTACACCGTAGAAATGGGCCCTTCAACCCGTTATGTCTATGTATATGTCGATTGTTGACCACAAAACACCAACTTGTACTAATTCCATGTAATTGCACTTGGTCTGTAGTCTAATATGTCTTAGCATTCTGAGTGTTCATCCAGCTGCTGCTTAAATCTTGTAGGAGTAGCTGCTTCCACCATCCTCTGAGGCAGCATGTTCATACGGGTGAAAACACTGTTCCTCTTGTAAACCATTTTTTCCTCACTTGAAACTTGTAGTCACTGGTCATATACACATCTGCCATTGGGGAAGATTCTCATAATCTACCCTATCTATGCCTGTCATGATTTTGTATACCTCAATCAGATCACTCCTCTTGGGAGTTTAAACCCAGCCTATCCAGTCGCTTCACATCCCAGTCAACATACTGGTGAATCTCCTCTGCACCATCTCCAGTGCAGTCTCTTTAGGTGGGGGTGATGGTTGAGTGGTATTATTGCTGGGCTGTTAATCCAGAGATCCAGGAATGTTCTGGGGACCTGGGATCACGACCAGCCATGGCAGATGGTGGAGTTTGAATTCAGAAGATAGGAATCTGGAATGAAGATTCTAATGACCATGAATCCATTATTGATTTTGGGAAATCCCATGTGGTTCACTAATGTCCTCTGAGAAGGAAATCTGCCATCCTTAGCTGGTCTGGCTGACATGTGACTTGAGATCCATGCAATGTGGTTGACTTTTAACTGCCCTCTGGACAATAAATGCGGGCTGAGCTGGTGTCGCCCTCATCCCATGAATGAATTTTTTAAAAAAAAGTCCTGCCCATATTGTCGATACTGGAATTGTGTGCAGTAGTCCATCTGTGGCTTAAATTATAAGGTTGCAAAAAGGCTTTCGTGCTCTTTATATTCTATGCCCTGGCTACTGAAGGCAAGCATCTTGTATGCCTTTTTCACCACCCTGCTTATCTGTGCTGACACTTCGAAAGATCTGTGGATTTATACACCAAGGTCTGTTTGTTCCTAGGGACCTACCATTCATTGTTTATATTCTTCCCTTGGCCTTCTCCCAGTTTAAACATTTAAGTTCTGCACTACCCTACCCCTTTCCATTATAATTTTGAAACTTAGAGTTATGGTCACTATCCTCAAAATGCTCACCCATTAATGCCTTAACCACTTAACCATTCCATAGGATTAGGTCTAGCACTGCCCCTTTCCTGGAAGACTACCTTTGTATTGGCATAACTCAGAATTTTTTCTCTTGTGAGCTGGCTTTATCTAAATCCTTGCAGGCTTGAATCCAGAATCACAGTCCTAAAAATGTGTTTGATTTTCTCTCCCTGTTATTTATCTGCCAGGAAATCTGGTCAAGTGATCACTTATTGTAATCCCAATTTCTTACCAGAAATTGTAGTCCAGAAAAATGTAATTCTTAAAGTGATCCTCACCCCAACACAAGGTATAAGTTTATTTTTGTCGCAAAAGCATTTAGACTATCACAGACAGAAAGGAAGACCTAACCTGAAGCACTGACATACAATTTTCTGATGATGAAACATTTAACAACCAGAGAGGTTGACAGAATGGAAGGGAGTCCTTGGAGGATGCATTATGTGAGGAAATATAGTTGATGTAGCAATGGAAGTCAATGTGTTGATCATGAAATTTAATTGGTAACCTGTCCCAAGAAATGGAGACAAGAATTTGAAGAAGTGAAGAATCAGAGATAGACGATCACTAGGTGAGACAAAAATAGAAGTTGTTGGGAAACCTCAGCAGGTATGGCAGCATCTGTGGAGAGAAATCACAGTTCATGTTTTGGTTCCATTGACCCTTCCTCAGCACAGAGTATCAAGTGAGCTTGTGATAGAGTTTGGAAAGTTGTTGACATTTTACAGTTCAGAACAAGAACAGAAACAACAATTATTCAAGTGATCAATGTACTGGTAAAAGAGATGCAGGTGGGAACTGATGTATGACGGGAAACAGGAATGTTCCACATATCTGGCAGAAAAGGAGACACAAACCATATCAGTAACCTTCACGAATGGAGAAGGAGAGTGAAGTTAAAGAAACCATTCAATGTATGAGCAAGAACAGCTGGGGGGAGAGTGATGGCGGGTGGAAACTGGTTGAGACTTCACTCGAAGCCGAACGAAACTATAATTTGAACAAGAGGGCTATTTGTAAATGCCTGAGACTATTGCGTCATTTGATAACATCATCAGCTATCGCATGACACCACGTAATAGTCCAACAGTTTCATATCCCAGCTGTGGCCACAGGGTAGACATTCCTTGATTTGTACATCTAATCTTGGGCTTCTGCCTAAGTTGTGTAAAGAGATTCCTCTAGCCTCTATAGTGCTTGTCCAATATTCTGTAGCTATTTGCTGTGAAATCTTGATGACTAATTTTGAAATTGGCTTTTTATTTCCTGTTCCTTCTTTTACCATGTTGCCATATTTGACGATGATAGCCTTGACAGCACATGTTCATGTGCAGAGACACAAGGAGCTGTATAGATGTCTTCTAATGAATCGGTTTACAAGTTTGATATTATTTTAACTGATAAAACGCTTTACAAGTGAGTGGGTGGAAAACAGATAAAGTTGAGTTTTTGATCAAATGTTGGGGTGTTGACTTTCATACAAAACCAACCATATATAGTATGAAGTAGATATTTAACTGCGTTTTTAAGATTCAAAGTAGCTTTTTTTTCAATCTTTATACAACATTGCTGTGAATTACTTACGGTGTTCAATGAGTTATGTTGCACATTGTATGTACAGTACAAGAAAAATAACTTGATCTTCTTACACAATGGTTCTCTCAATTTTTCAGAACAACTACCAGTTCTCTCTCATCTACTTTCACTTGCCATTACAAAACAAGCTCACCAGAATTAATGGGAACTTTGGGCAATTATAAATGTTTTGTTTCTTTTTTGCTACTAAATATAAATTAAAAATTAACTTTTAAAATAAAGTAACATTAATTTTTGCCAGATGCTGAAGTATAGACATGTTCATAATCTGAATAGCTTAAGAGGAGAACACTAAAATAAAAGCAAATGGATGTTTGCTATCTGAAATAAAAACCTGAAGTGCTGGAATTACTCAAGTGGAGTAGCATCAGTGGAGAGAGAAAACATTTCCATGTCCGTTTGAATATGACTGTTCAGAAGAGAGTATTTATTTGAGATGTTCTAGTATTGTAAATTGTCACAATCTTCAAAGATAAACTTAACATTCACAGTTGTTTGGTAGTACGGAACTTGAGTATTGTTAAAAAAAACAGTTTGTTGAAGCTTCTCGTCTTGCACTGATCAGGACATTTTACTAGAAAACCAACTAAAGGGGAAAACTGATGAGAGTACTGATTGGTTGGCATGTGTAATCTGATGAATAGAGGCTTTGCCATGGCAAATGCAACAGGTAATGCTGATTGACTGTTTACTACCAGACTTCACTCAAATTTAAACTCGTTCCTTTGACTGTGACATATTCTATGTAACCTGGCAAATTTTTGACAGCTCACCACCTATTTCTATCCCTTTGCAGACTCTTTCACCCTTCCCACAACTCATGTGCCTTTCTATCTTCTCATTAGCAAATATGTCCCTAATGAATTAAGTTCCTTTGTTCAAGTCATTTATATGTTGTAAACATATAAGACCCTAGCACTGATCCATCTGGCACTACACCGATAATTACTTTCCATCTTAAAAATGATGTATTCATTGCAACTCTGTCCCGATTAGCTAGCCACTCCGTTATGCAATCTATCAGGCCCAGCACTGTAAACCATTATGTCATAGCCTTTTATGTGACATGCCATCAGATATCTTTTGTAAATCCAAATACGTAAAATCTAGTAAGGCCTAGCTTATCAAACCCTTGCATCTTAGATTGTCAAAGGATGCTCATAAATTTACCCAACATGATTTATCTTTCTTAAAACCATGATGACATTGCCTGACGGTAATATGATTTGCCAAATGTCCTCCTACGATTACTATAAAGAGTGGATTCTGGCAGATGTTGGGCTCAATGGCTTATAATTTCCTGCTGTGCAGTCTCCATGTACTTGAACAGTGTTGTGCAATTTGCCTTTCTTTTGTGCAGTGGGATATTTCCAGAATATTGGGCATTTCAAATTTTGCGCCCAATGATTCCACTATCTCTGCAGTCACTTATTTTAAGACCCTCGGAAGCTTTTCCTCAAATCCCCTTGAAATCTCCTGCCTTTAACTGTAGAATTATGCCCCTTTGTTATTGAACTTTTGACTAAGAGAAACAATTGCTTTCCATTCACCCTGTCAATTTCCCTCAATCTTAGCAGAATGTCTTTCTAAATTCTTCCCTGCTCAGTGGATCATGTGACCCAGCTTCTTCCCCTCCCACTGCAGGTTCAATTCCAGCTCTGAGGAGATATTCTCTACCTTGCTACTTGCAGGTCAGAATAAGACTTGTGTTCACAGTTGCAGAGAATGTATCTATCCTACTACATATAGTTTTCCCCTGCTGCAACTGCTTTTCTCTTTACTCCTGTCACTTGAATTACTCCCTGCACTGTGATGCTGGGGTCAGTTTGTTCATCTTTACTGCAGCTCTTTGTCAACAGAAGCTGCAGGAACCTTTTCTCTGTGTCAGACAGTTGCAAGGACTGGGGTCCCTCCAGTGCTACTTTGTGGATCCCCATACTATCTCACCTGTAGTCGTACCCACCTGTCCCTTACCATGGACTTCATACGACGTACCTTGCCTTGGGGTGCGATTGCTTCCTGGAAGAAAGTCTTTAGATAACTATTATTTTTCCTTGATGCGTTTCAGTATTTGGTCTGAACCTAGTTAATAATCTCT
The DNA here is from genome assembly GCF_030684315.1 of Stegostoma tigrinum. Lineage (NCBI taxonomy): Eukaryota > Metazoa > Chordata > Chondrichthyes > Orectolobiformes > Stegostomatidae > Stegostoma > Stegostoma tigrinum. The sequence goes on along the minus strand of NC_081361.1, from coordinate 62,592,688 downwards.
GGGCTAAAGTTCCTCAAGCTGTAGACCGTGTATTTGTGGTTGCTGTGGATCACACAATTGTCCACCAATGTCCATGGGCTACAGCTGCGACACATCACCTGTCCTTGATCAGATGTAGTTATATCAAGCGATTTCCCTGGTTACACAACATTGATTTTTATACCATATTTCCTTAGTACCAGGTTAAACTACTGTGGTTCTAGAGAGGTAAGAAAACGTAAAGGTCACCAATCTCATCTATCTGTTGATTTGTTTGCCATTAAGTTCCCGTGCCCTGCTGCAGCCTTCCAGCACCTTCTCTCAGGCCAACCCTTCTTTTCTGCACCTGTACAGAACAGCATCTTTTCTGCCATTGCATTGAATTCCCTCACTCATCAGTTTCCCAAGCTTACACTCTGTCTTGGGATGCTATTTTTATCCTTGCCTGTTTTGTTCAGTGAGAGTACTTGTTTTTATACTCATTGATATCCCATAGAGATGAGTCAAGCACTGCTGGCCGGAGAAGCCTGTATGAATTAGCAAATTTTGTTTGAATCGGCACTCATGTATTTTATACCTCAAATACTGCAAGTTTGTTATAATAGCATGCTGTCCGTGATGTCTGAGTAGTCACTTGAGCGTGTGAATGAGAGGGCTGTCTGCTGGTAAGTTACGTTATTAGTTCTTGTGATTTATGCTGTAAACCAAGTATAAAAGTGATGTGTATGCTCCTGTATTGTTTTTATTACTTAGTGTGTGTTTTCAAGTTCATTATGTGGACCCATTGGTCAACCAGTATACTCCTGGTTCTGTAGATGCCAGTTATAATAAGTGTGCTCTCCTTATAGTGCCTGCAGGGAGTTTGTTCATCTTTCATTAAGACTGATAGATTGTAGCTAAATGCAAACTTTACAACATTTAAAATTCCCTCACATTTCGGATTCTCCAGCTTGCACTCTACCTTGAACTATACTCCATTTTGAGCTGCTATGTTTGTGCTTGCTAACTTGTGTAAATAATATTTACAATGTAAGTAAATCATATGGTAACAAAATGAATATATTTTCATAACTTGAAATTTGTTTTGAAATGCACAAGTCCTTGTGTCCTTGGGTGTTTATTATGACTAAAGTGTTCTGAATTTAGGTTTCTTTATTTAATGCTGTATATGTTCATAAATGGGTCCTGTTGTATTTTATGAATTATAAAAGATAATTCTAAAAACAGAGCAAAAATCATGTCTTTAAACTTGTAATCAGAAATTTGGATCAAAATCCTCCTTGGCTCCCTTAATATGTCGGTGAATCACCAGTTTTGCTATGGCTACCTAAAAGCAACTTGAGTGAAAAATATGTATTAGAATGAAAAAATCTACAATGTGAAACATGGAGACAACCTGTTAGATAGCAGCTACCTACAATTGAAAGTAACATGTGATGAATTAAAATAGTTTCTCATCGCTGTTCTTCTGTGCTGCATAAATCTTAACCTGTTTTTTTTTAAAGGTTATTTTTGAAATTCCTTTCACTTTGTTTTCAGTGAATTTGTTAGCGGTGAAACATCGCAGGAGCCAGTTTACGGTCCTACCAGCCAACCTTCTTCCTCCTCTTCAACTTCATCAGCTTTCTGCCCAATAGTACCATCTAGACCAGTTGTAGAAAGGCAACCAAGAATGTTAAACTTCAGAGTAGAATACCGTGACAGAAATGTGGAAGTAGTAGTTGAAGACACGAACACAGTTGGTAAGATTTTTAAAAGTATTCTTCTTGAAACAACATAGGTGTGGTTAAACTGACCAAGAGGTTTTGTGTATTTTCCAGCCACCTCCCAGCTTCTTGTACCACTTACTCTGATATTTATTCCCAAAAGATCATCTTTGTACACCAGCAATATTTGAACCCTTGCACTGAACATAACTAAATACTTGTGTTCGGGTCGTTCAGTACCTTCTTGGCCCAAGATAATGTTGATCCTTCAGGACTGTATAAGAAAGACTTGAGCATGTTTTCAGCATTGAGCAGACCTGCATCTGTTTTAATGCTGGGATATATGTGCTGAATACATCAGCTCAGTTTCATTAGAAATACAGAAAATTTTGTATTTGTTCCTGGTAGTTTTGTTGTTGAGCCTTTGTGTTTTCAAGTAAGTGAAGAATGTTGCTCTTGAAAGCATAGCTCTCACTTAAACTGATCAGATTTTCAGCGCAGCCTTAAAATAAGAGGCCAATTAGTTAAATCAAATGTCAATAGAATGACATGGCCAATTTTCTGTAAAAATGAGCTTTTACAATTCGTAACAAGTTGAATCCTTGTTTATATAATTTGGTCAGCACACTGGAAATGACTTTAATTACCAGAGAAGATTGTTGCAGATTCAGTTGTGGCTTTCAAAAGTGAATTAAATAAGCAGCAAAAAGAAATGGTTTATAGATCTACTTGAATAGGGTGGAGACATGGGGCTGCTTTTTCTTTATTCATTCATGGGATAAGGGCATCACTGGCCAGGCAGCATTTATTGCCCATCCCTAATTGCCAAGAGGGCAGTTAAGAGTCAACCACATTGCTGTGGGGCTGGAGTCGCATCTTGGCCAGACCGGGTAAGGGGTTTCCTCCCCTAAAATGCATTAGTGAACCAGACAGGTTTTTCCCAACAATCGATACATGGTCATCATTAAACTCTTTAATTCCACATATTTATTGAATTCAAATTATTGAATTCAACCATCTGCCGTGGCAGGATTTGAACACAGGCCCCCAGCACATTACCTGGGTCCCTGGGTTAACAGTCCAGCGATAGTACCACCTGGGCCGTTGCCTCCCCCAACTGGCTAAATTGTTCTTGCAGAGAACTGGCGCAGACTCGGCCATCTGACATCCTCCTTCTATGCTGTTACCATTCTATGATCCTTGTGATACAATATAGGTAAATCCAGTAACATTTTGAATCATTACCGAAGGTTAGAACACTGTACTCTATTGAGGGAAGGCAGTTACCTACTTTGAGCTACCGTGTGATGACAAATATGGAAGAGAGGCTACTATTGTAGAGAAACAATACCATGTATACATGGCCATGGTCTTAACCCTAGACCTCGTCTCATAAAACTAACGACACAAAACTGCATAACAGGAAGAAATATAAATTGTATACTCAGAGATAATAAGAACTGCTGATGTTGGAGTCTGAGATAACACAATGTGGACATGGAGGAACACAGCTGTCCTGGCCATTTTTTCTGAAGAAGGGTCCTGACCCGACAGGTGAGCCTTCCTGCTCCTCTGATGCTGCCTGGTCTGCTGTGTTCCTTCAGCTCCACACTGAATTATATACTACTTTGTACTGCACTTAATGTACTTCCACCTTTGTTACTAAATCCAAAAGCAAAATCTTGGTGACACTGGCAATCTGAAATAAAAACTGACTTGGTAGAACTGTCAAGAATTCATTGTGTTATGGGCCAGCTTAGATTTCCTCAAATCATATGAAGGAGATAGCCGAGACCCTAACATTTTCTTATTTTAAAAGCAAGTGCTAGGTCTTGTGTTCTGGGTGTATTTGATTGGTCAAAATACCAGGCTTGAAGCAAAACACACTTTATTCATACAGTATGATTAAAATACAAACAAACGAAAGAAGAATTGGAATAACCAAACTCAGTTTGGAAAAGATAACAGAATAATAGATTATTTACCTACTAAATAGCAACTGTTCCAAAACAGTTGCATTCCATAAGTACACCCATGGCAAAGGCAAATTCAGTAACATTGCATGTGAGATAATCAATTCTAGCAGCAGGAAGACAACCCAAGCTTTTATTTGTAACAAAGAGAGAGTGATGTAGCAGCTTTTGCAATCCCTGCAATTATTGAAAGTTAACTAAATATCCTGGTTCTATGGGATCTTGACCCTACTCATTCAGAGTGTTTCTTTTGTTCCAACTTGTTTTAAGAGAAAATCCAACGCCTCACAAACTGGTTACTTTATTGGCTTGAATCAGACAGCTCTCACCTTTGTCTCAACCTTCAAAACAAAAGGAAAGAATACACCTTTTATAGCCATCATCATTGGCGGTTCCTTGCAGGCAAGGATGAGACAATTGGTGGCTGTGAGGACCACTGTGGATACTGCAGGCTCTTAGATCTGGGACACGTGGTGGTCATGGGAAGAGGTGATTGGGGCATTGGTGTGGCAGTGTGCTCCTTTGGCTGTTTTCGCCTGGCTTCCGTTTATTCCCAAAGGCAAGTCACAAGGTTCTCGACATCTTCCCAGATGGTTCTTCTCCACTTTGGATCGTCTTGGGCCATATTATTGTCACAGTCGACCTAAAGTGCTAATGATAATTTCTTTTCCCCATATTTCCTGTTTGTTACTTGACTTGGTGTTTGATATGTAGAATGAGGTATCATCCCATGGTTGTTTTGTGTGCTACAAGCATTGTCATCATAAGTTAAAAGCAGATGCTAATTTGTTTAGGGGTATCGTTCTGTTGTGTATCAGTCTTCTATCATAAGACCAGTAAATAGTGTCAGGGTATTTGAATTGGATGCCCTATCTACTCCTGTCATTGTATACCATTGATTTAAATGTGCATTTATTTTGGGGTATGTTTTCAATTTTACCCAACAAATGCACGTTCGTGTTTGTCTCTGAGTTCCATCTCTGATCTCTCTTTCTTTCTTTTTTCTCTTTCTTTCTTTTTTCTCTTTCTTTCTTTCTTTTTTCTCTTTCTTTCTTTTTTCTCTTTCTTTCTTTTTTCTCTTTCTTTCTTTTTTCTCTTTCTTTCTTTTTTCTCTTTCTTTCTTTTTTCTCTCTTCCCCCCCCCCTCTCATTATGCAGTGTCGTGGACTTGTCCTTTTGGTTTGTCATACCACTAGTTTGATATAGTAACTTAAGTTTTGATATTACTGTATAGTTATAATCGTAAGGAAATCTTTCAACTTGGGGCAAGAATCTCATAGTCTCTTACGAACTGAAAGAAATTACCCCTTGATCTTACTTTATTAAAAATGAACTTTTACTGCATAAGAATTGCAGAAAGTGGTCTAAAACCTTGCTGAAGGCAGTCACAGTGTCATCCCCAACACCCGCCACCAAGTTCAAGCCCTCTTCCGGGCTGCAGTCCCCAGCCACCAGCCCCTTCCCACTGTCAGAGAAGGAGCTGGCCTGGTGCCACCAGCTGGTTCCAATCCATTAGTGATAACATCCCTGGGTCACTGACAGGAATGTCCTCTGTGCACTTAAGGTCTATTTGAGGTATGGGTCATCTGATGGTGGAGACTTGGAGCCCCGCTCATCTCCCAACACCAGGACACTCGACTCTTTGGGGATAAGGTCCCCCTCCAGGGCCAAAGTGCCAGGGAAAACAGCATTGGAGGGAGGACTGTGGAAAAACACCTACCTCCTGTACACAGCCCGATGACCCAATGGGATTTTCAGTGCCCACACCATGACCCATGTAAGCCACAGCAATGAGAGGACCTGCCGCAAAGCCCGGGTCTCTGGATTGGTCAGGCCATGGCATGGGACACACAGGAGATGCTGTGGGTTCACCCCGGGGGAGGAACTATGTCTTACCCGAGTGGTGGCGTTCTCCTACTCCTGCAAGGTGCAACGCATCTTTCCAGTGGCCATTGTAACCATGGTTGCCATGATGGCTTCTGCTCCCTTGCCTACCCCACTGCTCATGGAACATAAGTGCCCTCCCACCTGCCCCTGAGGGAAAGCAGGGTGAGTGGCAAGGGAGGGGAAATTTGGTTGTGTTATGTCCTGTCCCACACCTTCAATGTTAGGTGATGATGGGCGGGTGCAGACTGGGTAGCCTTCAGAGTGGGGCAGTTCTTCTTTATATGGCTCCACCTCCCGGCAGAGGTGGCACCACAATGCATCCACCGTCCAGAGTTCCTGGTAGATTGCGCCCTCGTGGAGCACAATAAAGTCGTCCATAAGACCATAAGATATAGGAGTGGAAGTAAGGCCATTCGGCCCATCAGGTCCACTCCGCCATTTAAATCATGGCTGATGGGCATTTCATCACCACTTCCCTGCACTCTCCCCGTAGCCCTTGATTCCTTTTGAGACCAAGAATTTGTCGATCTCTGCCTTGAAGGCATCCAACGTCACGGCCTCCACTGCACTCTGCGGCAATGAATTCCACAAGCCCACCACTCTCTGGCTGAAGAAATGTTGTCTCATTTCAGTTTTAAATTTACCCCCTCTAATTTTAAGGCTGTGCCCACGGGCCCTAGTCTCCCTATCTAACGGAGACAACTTTCTAGTGTCCACCCCTTCTAAACCATACATTATCTTAAAAGTTTCTATTAGATCTCCCCCCAACCTTCTAAACTGTAATGAGTACAATCCCAGGACCCTGAGCCGTTCATCATACGTTAAACGTACCATTCCAGGGATCATCTGTGTGAATCTCCGCTGGACACGCTCCAGGGCTAGTATGTTCTTCCTGAGCTGTGGGGCCCAAAATTGGATGCAGTATTCTAAATGGGGCCTAACTGGAGCCTTATAAAGCCTCAGAAGCACTTTGCTGCTTTTATATTCCAACCTTCTTGAGATAAACGACAACATTACATTCGCTTTCTTAATTACGGACTCTACCTACAAGTTAACCTTTAGAGAATCCTGGACCAACACTCCCAGAGCCCTTTGTACTTCAGCTTTATGAATTTTCTCACCGTTTAGAAAATAGTCCATGCTTGTATTCTTTTTTTCCAAAGTGCAAAATCTCACATTTACTCACATTGAATTTCATCAGCCATTTCCTGGACCACTCTCCTAAACTGTCTAAATCTTTGTGCAGCTTCCCCACCTCCTCAGTACTACCTGCCTCGCCACCTATCTTCGTATCATCGGCAAACTTCGCCAGAATGTCCCCAGTCCCTTCATCCAGATCATTTAATATATAAGGTGAACAGCTGTGGCCCCAACACCGAACCCTGCGGGACAATACTTGTCGCCGGTTGCCATTCCGAAAAAGCCTTTTATCCCAACTCTCTGCCTTCTGTCAGACAGCCAATCCTCAATCCAAGCCAGTAGCTCACCTCGAACACCATGGGCCCTCACCTTATTCAGCAGCCTCCCGTGAGGTACTGTATCAAAGGCCTTTTGGAAGTCTAGATAGGTAACCTCTACTGGGTTTCCCTGGTCTAACATACTTGTTACCTCTTCAAAGAATTCAAACAGGTTTGTCAGGCATGACCTCCCCTTACTAAATCCATGCTGACTTGTTTTAATCTGACCCTGCACTTCCAGGAATTTAGAAATCTCATCCTTTATGATGGATTCTAGAATTTTACCAACTACCGAGGTTAGGCTAGTCGGCCTATAATTTTCCATCTTTTGCCTTGATCCTTTCTTAAACAAGGGAGTTACAACAGCAATTTTCCAATCATCTGGGACTTTCCCTGACTCCAGTGACTTTTGACAGATCATGACCAAAGCCTCCGCTATTTCCTCAGCCACCTGCCTCAGAACTCTAGGATGTAGCCCATCGGGTCCAGGAAATTTATCAATTTTTAGACCCTTCAGCTTTTCTAGCACTTTCTCTTTTGTAATGTCTACCGTACTCAACTCTGCCCCTGGCTCTCCCTAATTGTTGGCGCACTACTCATGTCTTCCACTGTGAAGACTGACGCAAAGTACTTATTAAGTTCTTCAGCTATTTCCTTATCTCCCATCACTAGCCTTCTAGCATCAATTTGGAGCGGCCCAATATCTACTTTTGCCTCTTGTTTGTTTCTTGTGTATTGAAAGAAGCTTTTACTATCATTTCTAATATTACTAGCTAGCTACCTTCATATATGGTCTACTCCCTCCTTATTGCTCTCTTTGTTATCCTCTGTTTTTGTAGCCTTCCCAATCTTCTGATTTTTCCAGTGCTCTTGGCCACTTTTATAGGCTGTCTCTTTTTCTTTGGTGTATTTCCTGACTTCGTTTGTCAGCCATGGCTGTCTAATCCCACCCCGGATAATCTTTCTTTTCTTTGGGATGAACCTCTGTACTGTGTCCTCAATTACACCCAGAAACTCCTGCCATTGTTGGTCTGCTGTCCTCCCCGCTAGGCTCTGCTTCCAGTCGATTTTCGTCAATTCCTTTCTCATGCCTCTGTAATTACCTTTATTTAACTGTAACACCATTACATCCGATTTTGCCTTCTCTCTTTGAAACTGCAGACTGAACTCTACCATATTATCATCGCTGCCTCCTAAGTGTTCCCTTACTGTAAGGTCTTTTATAAAGTCTGGCTCATTACATAGCACTAAGTCCAGAATAGCCTGCTCCCATGTGGGCTCCATCATAAGCTATTCCAAAAAGCCATCCTGCAAACATTGCATGAATTCGCTTTCTTTGGATCCACCAGAAACATTATTCACCCAGTCCACCTGCATATTGAAGTCCCCCATGATCACCATGACCTTGCCTTTCTGACATGCCCTATCTATTTCTCGGTGCATCTTGCGCCCTTGGTCCTGATCACTTCGGAGGTCTGTACATAACTCCCATTATAGTTTTTTGCCTTTGTGGTTCCTCGACTCCACATCTTCTGACCCTATGTCATTCAGTGCCGTAGATTTAATTCCATTCTTAACTAACAAGGCAACCCCACCTGCTCTGCCCACCTCCGTCTTTTCGATATGTTGTGAATCCTTGGAAGTTTAACTGCCAGTCCTGAGCTCCCTGCAACCATGTCTCTGTGATGCCTACCACATCATAATCATTCAAGAGGATTTGTGCTGTTAATTCATCTACTTTGTTGCGAATACTATGAGCATTTAGATAAAGTGTCTTAATGCTAGCTTTCTTATCATTATTAGAGAGGTTGGAAATCCCAAGATGTCTTAAGTTATCCTTCCTTTTTGCTGTATTCCTAGTCTGCCTCGAGCTTAAATCCACCTGTACGTATGCTATCCTGTTGCTTATCTTTCCCTTTAACTCCATACTCCCTGTCTCTTTCACTCCCCGCCCCCCACTCACTAGTTTAAAGTCCTACTGACAACCCTATTTATCCTTTACACTAGAACACTGGTTCCAGATCGGTTCAGGTGGAGACCGTCCCAATGATACAGATCCCCCCCCAGTTCCAAAACTGATGCCAATGCCCAATGAAATGGAATCCCTCTTTCCCACACCAATCCCTTAGCCACGTATTTACTTCCCTAACTTTCTTTTCCCTCTGCCAATTGGCACATGGCTCGGGCAATAATCCGGAGATTATGACCCTTGAGGACCTGTACTTCAATTTCTTTCCTAGTGCTTCATAATCCCCGAACAGGTCCTCTAACCTAGCTTTGCCTATGTTGTTAGTCCCAACGTGGACCACAACAACTGGATACTCCCCCTCCTGCTCCAATATCCTTTCAACCCGGTCGGAGATGTCCCACACCGTGACACCGGGCAGGCAACACATCATGCGGGACTCCCGATCCGGCTTGCATAGGATACTATCTGTCCCTCTAATTATAGAATCCCCTGTAACAACGACCTGTCTTTTTGCTCCCCCCTCTTGAATGACCTTCTGTGCCACGGTGCCATGGTCAGCTGGCTCATCCTGTCCACAGTCCTTTTCCTCAACCGTACAGGGAGCAAGAATCTCATACCTGTTGGTCAAGGTCAAGGGCTGAGGCTCCTGCACTCCTGAACTCTGAATCCCCCTACCTGCCTCACTTACAGTCACAGCTTGTCCCTGAACACTTTCTGAATCCTCAGACAACTCCACCCAGACCAAATAAATCAAGACCTGGTGCCAAAAGGAGTATACATGTTTTAGGGTGGAGTATTTTAGCCCGAGCAGGAGTTACATCTGACTAGATTTGCCTCAGTAATTGCAGATGGGGGAGGAGAAACTCACTGACAGCAAAGGACAGAAGTTGTAAAGCATGACACTCTGAGCCATCCCCTTCTCCATGGCCAAGTGTATTGCCTGCTCAGACCACAGGATGAATACAGCACAAATCATCTTGAATAATTATGATGTTGAGACAGCCATGGCTGACAAAGGACGTCAGGAAATGTATCAAAGAAAAAGAGGCAGCCTATAAAGTGGCCAAGGGCACTGGGAAATCAGAAGATTGGGAAGGCTACAAAAACCAACAGAGGATAACCAAGAGAGAAATAAGGAAGGAGAGCGTCGAACATGAAGGTAGGCTAGGCAGTAATATTAAAAATGATAGTAAAAGTTTCGTTCAATACATAAGAAATAACGAAAGGTAAAAGTAGATATTGGGCCGCTCCAAATTGTTGCTGGAAGGCTGGTGATGGGAGATAAGGAAATAGCTGAAGACCTTAATAAGTACTTTGCATCAGTCTTCACAGTAGGAGACATGAGGCGCATCCCAACAATTAAGGAGAGTTCGGGGGCAGAGTTGAGTACAGTAGGCATTGCAAAAGAGAACGTCCTCCAACAGCTAAAAGGTCTAAAAATTGATAAATCTCCTGACCCTGATGAGCTACATCCTTGAGTTCTGAGGGAGGTGGCTGAGGAAATAGCGGAGGCGTTGGTTGTGATCTTTCAAAATTCTCTGGAGTCAGGGAAAGTGCCAAATGATTGGAAAATCGCTGTTGTAATCCCCTTGTTTAAGAAAGGATAAAGACAAAAGATGGAAAATTATAGGCTGAATAGCCTAACCTCAGTTGTTGTAAAATTCTAGAATCCATCATAAAGGATGAGATTTCTAAATTCCTGCAAGTGCAGGGTCAGATTAGAACAAGTCAGCATGAATTTAATAAGGGGAGGTCGTGCCTGACAAACCTGTTAGAATTCTTTGAAGAGGTAACAAGTATGTTACACCAAGCAAACCCAGTGGATGTTATCTATCTAGACTTCCAAAAGGCCTTTGATACAGTGCCTCACGGGAGGCTGCTGAGTAAGGTGAGGGCCCATGGTGTTCGAGGTGAGCTCCTGGCATGGATTGAGGATTGGCTGTCTGACAGAAGGCAGAGAGTTGGGATAAAAGGCTCTTTTTTGGAATGGCAACCGGCGACAAGTATTGTCCCGCAGGGTTCGGTGTTGGGGCCACAGCTGTTCACCTTATATATTAATGATCTGGATGAAGGGATTGGGGACATTCTGGCGAAGTTTGCCGATGATACGAAGATAGGTGGCGAGGCAGGTAGTACTGAGGAGGTGGGGAAGCTGCAAAAAGCTTTGGACAATTTAGGAGAGTGGTCCAGGAAATGGCTGATGAAATTCAATGTGAGTAAATGTGAAATTTTGCACTTTGGAAAAAAGAATACAAGCATGGACTATTTTTTAAACGGTGTGAAAATTCATAAAGCTGAAGTACAAAGGGATCTGGGAGTGTTGGTCCAGGATTCTCTAAAGGTTAACTTGCAGGTAGAGTCCGTAATTAAGAAAGCGTATGTCATGTTGTCGTTTATCTCGAGGGTTGGAATATAAAAGCAGCAATGTGCTTCTGAGACTTTATAAAGCTCTAGTTAGGCCCCATTTAGAATACTGCATCCAATTTTGGGCCCCCCGCCTTAGGAAGGACATACTAGCCCTGGAGCATGTCCAGCGGAGATTCACACGGATGATCCCTGGAATCGTATGCCTAACGTTTGATGAATGGCTGAGGATCCTGGGATTGTATTCATTAGCGTTTAGAAGGTTGAGGGGAGATCTAATAGAAACGTTCAAGATAAAGCATATGGACGTACATGGAATAGTCTAGGTTAGATGGGCTTTAGATTGGTATGGCAGGTTGGCACAACATTGAGGGCCGAAGGGCCTGTACTGTGCTGTAATGTTCTATGTTCTACTACTGGGTTGGTACTGTTCCAAGCATATGATTTAGGAGTAGGCCATTTGGTCCCTTGAGCCTGCTGCACTATTCAGTCAGACTATGGCTGATGTGATTGTGGCTTCAAGTTCATGTTCCTGCCTAGCCATGATAACCTGTGACTCACTTATTTGTCAAGGATGCATCAACCTCTCCCTTAAAAATATTCAATTCTTTATTTAACCTAAGAATCTGAAAATACCACATTCTGTCCTGGTTTTAATTTCACCTGGGAGTTCCCTTATACATTAAAGTACCTTGAGATTTCTTTATTCCCCCAGATCCAAAAGGAGGTGTGGCACAGATTTGAGGAATTCGGTTTAGTTCTCCTCAACTTCTAGTTTGGCACTTAGCTTTCCAGAGCTTGTTGTCTTTGAGGATTTCAGTTCTAATCTCCTCCAGTAGCGTCAGCAGCCAGAATAGGTTACTTTAATTCCTTGGGGTTTAATTTTGCAAATTGCCCCCGCTCAAATTCTGCTTGGCTGCTCCAGATCAGGGCTGTTCGCGATTTTCCAATGATTTCTCTGCTTCTTGCTCTGGCTGTTGGCAAATACATAACTTTCTCATCATGGTATTTGAACCTGACCCTTGTTTACTTGTAATATCTATTTGATCTGGGACCCCTGTTAAGAAGATAACTGTGGACATCTTGACACTACCAAGACTCGGAAGGATTTCCCATTGTTTAATGTTGCCATGCTTCTAACTCTGACATTATCAGACATATGTAGCCAGTTGTTGATGTTTTATTTACTTCCAGAAACGTTATGAATCTCACAGTACAACTGCTAGTTGTAATAGGACGTAGGTAATTTGAAGATCTGTTACAGGATTGCCAAGCCAGCAGATTTGTTAATGAAACTCAGCAACTACTGTCATGGGAAAGCACAGCTGCACTCTTTGACACTACACAATGCAAACTATATCATCACATGCTAGTCACATTTTCTCTATCCTACTTGGTAGTTGTTTAGTATACTCTCTCTTTGTGCAATATGAGAACATCACCTTTTCCCCAACGTGAAATATATACATTCAGAATTGAAGTTTTTGTCTGTAAGTATTGTGAAAACAATTCACACAAAGGTTAAAACAATTTAACAATCTTCCTGGATTTCCTGATGGGTTAATTTCTCCGAGATATAGTTATCACTCGTGTTTTCTTGCCCTGTTGGTGTCTTACCTATTGTTGACCCCTGATGGTTTGCATAGTAGTCACACTCCAAATTTCTTTGTATAAAAACGGAACGAACTGCAGATGATGTTGAGGAATAAAGACAGAAGTTGCTGGTAATGTTCAGCATGTCTGGCAGCATCTGTGAAGAAAAAAAATAGATTTATTTATTTTTCTCCAGAAATGCTGCCAGACCTCCTGATCTTTTCCAGAAACTTCTGTCTTTGTTCTTTGTGTTCTTTGCACAACTGGTGTGCTTGATGTTATACTGTTGAACAGTTCTTTGAATTGACTTCTGTTTCTCCTCAATGTTGTTCCATTAAGTTTTGTGATATTGTTGAATTTAGGCCATTACATATTACTATAGGTCATCAAGGGTTGGATGTATGACCTGGTCACTCATGTCTTATGTGCAGACAAGGCAGTTTCGTGCATGGTGATAATATATCATCTTCACTCCCTTCTCTTTTTGCTATGTTTGCCTTATATTTCTGAGAACTTGAGTAGGTCTTGGCTTGACAAGGTTTTCTGGGCGTTATCTCCTCTGGTAATGGTAAATGTATGTTTGTGTATTGTTCTTAAGGTTAACACAGCATTGTGGAGATACTGTTTTGCTACCTTGCAATTCCTGATCTGTGCTTTAATGCTGTGAGCTGTTCATTGTGAGACTGTTGGATTTGAAATAGTGTGATGAGCCAGTTGCATAATTCATTCTCCATCTGGGAATAATGCCTGTAAAGGCGGCGGTTTGTCAGATATAATCTCTTTTAGTGTACCAAACAGACTGAATAGTGCACTTGCGTCTGCTGTGGACATGTTTGAGATATTTTCCAATTATCTGACAGTTGAAAATTTGGAATAATGTTCAGAGACTAGATGAAAATTGTATCATAAGTAAATCTATGTCGGAATTTTCAACTGATGATAGCTATTCAATGCAAAAGTATCTATTAGAGTACAATGAAACCTTGAAAAGGTGTTCAAGAGAATCTGTGTTCAGTTCAGAAGGGAGAACAGTTTCTCTGAGCAAAACAAATCAAGTTTTTGAGTTGAAGGGAACCAGTCACCGCAGCTGAATTGCTTAGTTGAGTTTTCATGCCAAGAGAGTTTGGCTGGATAACTTCAAGTTGTTGGAACTGGAAAATCCTGGGCCATCAGAATTGTACAATGTTCATGTCAGTGGATTTGGAAAGGAATCATAATTGTCTTCACAGACTAAGTACAAGAAACTAGGAGGAGCCAGTTGAGTTGAAAGTTAGAGTTGAGACAGGAATGAAATTTCTCTGAATTGTGTAACATTAAAAGGCTAATATTGGAACAAGTTAAAATTTTGTTTGGTTGCCTCTTCTGACAGTGTCTATTTAAGTGATTTGAATATGTGTTAATAGTCCTCTTGCCATAGATACAGATTATCCTTCAGGGGCTGCTCTTATATCAAAGCTTCACTGGCAGATGTTTTGTATGTATGATGCAAGGAAACTATGGGAATAGGTATGTATTTCTTCAGTTTTTGTCTGGTTTGGGTCACAATCCTGAACTTGAATAGATAACATTGAAAAAGTGGATCCAACCCACATTCACATCGTTTCTCTTGCTGTTGAAGACTAGATCCTTTGCAATGAGTTGCTATAATCAGTGAGTGTAGATTTCCATTGTGTTGTTCTTTTGATTTGTCCATTATGAAGTAGTCGACAACACACATGAATTTTGGAATGCTTTCCGTAATTCTGTCCATATACTGTTAGGATAGATATTAACTGATGGATAGACTGAAAAATGGACTTTGGAGGCAACATCTTGCAAATGGTGTCTTAAAGATCATGGCTCTTGAGAATACCTTTACCAACTGAGGCCATCAAGTGTGCCCAGCTTGGAGAAGAATTTAACTTCTGTCAATTTGGAATTTGTTTCCATAATTTTGGAATTTAGTGCAAGATATCTCTTTTTAGAATGAGATCCAGATGTTTTGTGTTTAGCCATATCTGGATTGTGCCATCTTTCTTCTTCACACTTGATAACTGTATCACTCAGTGTGCTGATGCACGTTTTGGGTAGTTCTGTTAAGTTATACTCTTGAGCTTCTTCCCAGCATGTATGACCAAAAAATGTAAAGTGCAGAGCAGGTCATTCTGTTTTTTTTGCGTCTGTAGTGCCATTCAATGAGATTCTGGCAGATCACTCTCCACTTGCCTATGTTGTCTTCATAAGATGAGTTCCTTACAGATTTAAAAATCTGTCCCAGCCTTGAATACTGAGTTAATTTGTACGGCATGAAAGTAAGGAAAGAGCAGTTACGTGTAATGTGCATATTGAGCCTCACCAAGATAGCATAATGGCATTTCAAAAAAGAAGTCACTGTACCAAATTTATATAGTAGAAATGTTCATTGGGACTTTGATCAAAAGGAAACCTCTATGTTACGCTAACAACTAAGTAGTTTTGAACAGTCCATGTACAAAAGGTCTGGTGAATATTTGCCGCAACAGTATTAGAATTAAGGTGCCATTAATATCAGTTACAATGCAAGTAGTTGTTCCCATTATGACCACATGTCTTAAAAATCACAGTACACTTCATTGTTTGGTTAGAACTGTACTCTGTCACCACATATTCCAATAATGGGATAGAAGATACCCAGATATGATGATCCAGGAGTCTGAACAGTTAGCAAACCATCTAGATGTCAGAGGCATAGCCTCAGAATAAGACTGGCAAATTACGCATGAGTTGAGGACCAGCATGTGGAGAAATTTCTTGACTCAAATGGTGGTGAATGTTTGGAATTCTCTCCTTGAGATGTGGATCTTCAAGATAAAGTAGATTCTAGGCTTAGAACCGAACTTTTTTTTTTGAGTCTCTCTCAGATAATGAATTTGGGAATGAGTTGGGAAAAGAGGTACCAAGCAGAAGATCATATTGAAAAGTGAAGCAGGCTTGAGAGGCTTTGTGGTTTACTCCTCCAGTTTCTTATTTTGTGTATGATTCTAAGATTATGATTGTCAAAGGGTGCAAAATAGACTTAGAAGGAAGTTACCAAGACTGCAGGGTGTGAGTTATAAAGAGAGGCTGGATAGATTTGCTTTTTTCCCCCCCGGAGTGTTGGAGACCGAGGGGTGACCTTACAGAGGTTTATGAAATCATGATAGGCATAAATAACCAAGATCTTTTCCCCAGGATAGGGGAGTTCAAAACTGGAGGGCATGGGTTTAAGGTGAGAGGGGAAAGATTTAAAAGGGATCTGAGGGGCAACTCTTTCACAGAGAATGGTGCGTGAATGGAACAAGCCTCCAGAGAAAGTTGAGGTGAGTACAGTTACAACATTTATAAGGTATCTGGATGGGTACGTGAGTAGGAAAATTTTAGAGACTTATGGGTGACATGCTGGCAAATGGGACTAGATTGGTTTAGATATCTGGTTGGTGCGAATGAGTTGAACCGATGGGCCTCTTTCTGTGTTGTACAACTCTGACTCTATGACTCGGTGAGGTAATATTTACTACTAATTCAAAATGCAAGGCCTACAGGATTTTAAAAAAAATCTGGCAATGTGATTTTTGCTGACTGAGCCAGTATTGATAGAACAGTACAGCATAGGAATAGGACCTTCGTCTGTAATGTCTGTATCGATGCTAATATTGTTCTAACCTAATCCCTTCTGCCTGCACATCCATCTTTCCCTGTTCCTTGAATATTTGTGTGCCTGTCAAAATGCCCCTTAAATGTTCCTAATGCATCTCTTTCTATCAGACTGTATGTTACAAAAAAATTTCCTTGCACATCTCCTGTAAACATTTCCTTCTCACCTTTAACCCCGTAGGATTTGAAATTTTCACTCTGGGATGAAGATTAACTATTCACCCTTTCCAATCCTTCATAATTTTATATACTTGTATCGCATTGCCCCTTAGCCTCCAAGGCTCCAGTGCAAACAATCCAAGTTTGTCCAACGTTTCCTCATAACTCATACTCTCCAATCCAGGCAACATCCTGGTAAACTTCTTTTGCACCTTCTCCAAAATCTCCACTTACTTGCCTTGTGTGACAACCAAAACCACAATGAGTCAAATGTGGCCTAACTAAATCATCAGACACCATTTCCACCACCTTCAGCAAGATGCTAACACCAGACACGTTCCCCTCCCCTCCCTTGTCTGACTTCTGCAGGGACCGTTCCCTCCGGGACACCGTGGTCCACACTTCCTTCACTCCCAACACCTCCCCACCGCCCTACAGCATCTTCCCGGTAACTGACGAAGGTGTAACACCTGCCCATTTACCACCTCCCTCCCTACTAGCTAAGGGCCCAAACATACCAACCAAGTGAAGCAACACTTCACCTGCACTTCCCATAATCTAGTCTACTGCATTTGCTGCTCACAATGTGGTCTCGACATTGGGGAAACAAAGCGTCGACTTGGTGACCACTTCACAGAACATCTGCGCACTGCTCGCAAAAAAAGATCCTGAAGTACCTGTTGCCTGCCACTTGAATGCACCACCCTGCTCTCTGGTCAACAACTCTGTCTCTGTCTCTGGCTTGCTACAGTGTGCTCGTGAAGCTCAACGCAAGCTAGAGGAACAACACCTCATATTGTGCTTGGGCACCCTACAACCCTCTGGACTCAGTATCGAGTTCATAAATTTTGGAGTCTAAACTCTCCCACGTCCCAGCCCCCTACCCCACACACCAGGCCTTGTTACCACATGGCTTGCTACTGCACACCCCCGTTGTTAGTCGCTAACAGTCCCCGTTAACAACTATTCACCCTCCCAGCCTGATTGTTAGCAACACCTTTGTCTGTCCAACTGTCTTTGTCTTTCTCTGGGCTCTCTCCTGTCATTTACTCCCTACCACACCCACCTCCCTATTTTCTACATCTAAACTGATGTTTACCTAGCCACCATCAGTTCTGAGGAAGGGTCACCAGACCCGAAACGTTAACTCTGCTTTCTCCTTCACAGATGCTGCCAGACCTGCTGAGCTTTTCCAGCAGCTTTGTTTTTGTGGCCTAACTGAAGTCTTCGACATCTGTGGCATGTTCTGCCAACTTTTATATAAGTGCCACAACTGATGAAGGAAAACATACTTCTTTATCACCTTATCTACCTGTCTTGTCTCTTCAGGAGCTATGGTTTTGGATCCCAAGATCTCTCTGCATAACCTTTGCTTCAAAAGGTCCTGACATTTACTTTACACTCTTTTCTTGCATTTGATCTCCCAAAATGCATTACCTCACACTTGTCTGCTATCTGTCATTTCTCTGTTTAACTTTCTAACTGATCTATGTCCTGCTGTATTCTTGGATAACTTACTATCCACAATTCCACCAATTTTCTTGCTATCTGCAAATTTACTAATTGGACCAATTACATTTCTATTCAGATTGTCTATATATATATTACAAATAAGAGTTCTCAGCGGAGGTCACAGACCTGTAGTCAGAATGACACCCCTGCATAACTACCCTCTGGCTTCTCATAGAAGACAATTTCATATCCAAGTTGCCAACTCACCATGGATACAATGAGACTTAATCTTCTAAACCAGCCTACCATGAGGGACCTTGTCAAATGCTTTAGTAAAATTCATGCTGATAACATCCACTGCCCAACCCTTCCTCATTAATCATCGTTGTCACTTCTTCAAAAAGCTCAATCAAATTTGTGACTGAAGACCTCCTCTGCAAGTAAATCCCATCCCTTAGAATCTTCTCCAGTCGATGCAGATGATGTGTGGCTCATCAGCCTATAATTTCCCATTAGCTCTTCTCCAGTTTTCTGGGACCGCACTATTACAGACGAGATACAAAGGCCCCAGTAATTTCCTCCCTTGCCTCCTTCAGTATCCCATCAGGCTATAGCAGCTTATTTACCCTCATGTTTTTCCAGACACTCGATGCTTCCTCATTAATATTGGCATGTCCCAGAATATCAATATATCCAATCCTAATCTTTCCATCATCTGTGCCATCCTTCTTGGTGAATAGTGATGTGCAGTACTCTTTAATGACCTCACCCACTTCCATAGGTACATTTCCTCCTTTGTCATTGAGTGGACGTTCTTTTTCCCTAGTTACCCCTTGCTCTTAATATGCATATAACATGTCTAAGTATTCTCCTTAATCCTACTTGTCTAGGATGTTCTCCTTACATCTACTTGCCAAGGACTTAAATGCCCATCTCTGTTTGCTTAGAGAAGGTGGTGGTCAGCTGCCTTTCCCGAGTATACTGACGATGCTATTAGGAGGGAGTTTCAGGTTCTTTGACCAATAAACAGTGAAGGAATGGTAATAAATTTCCAATAATGGTGTTAAGTTGCTTGGAGAGAAACTGATACCTGCTGCCTTGTTCTTCTGGATGGTAGAAGTTATGGGATGGGAGAGGTTCCTCTCTAAGGACCCACAGTGAATTTGTGCAATGCATCTCATAGATCACATTGCTGCTATTGCTTTTTGATGGTGGGGGGAATGAATGACTGTGGATGTAGTGCTGGTCAAATGTGCTGCTTTGTCCTGGATGGTGCAAGCAACTTGAGTAGTGTTGGAACCGCACTCATCCAGAAAAGTGGTGAGCATTGCATGACATGTTTGAGTTATGCCTTTTAGATTTTGGACAGGTTTTGGAATTCTGGAGGTGCATTATGCATTGTATTACGCATTGATTCCCAGCCTGTGATCCACTTTTATAGCCACAGTATTTATATAGCTAGTCCTGTATAGTTTTTGGTCAGTGATAACTTTCAGGTTGATGGTGAAGGATTCAGTGATAGTAATGCCATTGAATGTCAAGGGGTAATGCTAAGATGCTCTGTCTTGTTGGAACTGATCATTGCCTGGCACTGGTGTAGCGTGAATGTTACTTGCTTTTTATCATTTGAAGCCTTTACATTGTTTAGGCCTTGCTGCATTTGAATGTGCACTGCTTCAGTATCTGAAGAGTTGTGAATCACTGAACATCTCTACTTCTGACCTTGTTGGAGAGAAGGCCATTGGCCTAGTACACTACACTGAGGAACTTTAGCTGTGATGCCCTGGACCTTAACTCGGCCATCTTCTGTGTGCTAGGTATGACTCCAACCAGTGAAGAGTTTTCCTGCTAAGTCCCAAGATTCACTTTGACTCCTTCATGCCACATTGTTGAAGTGGCCTTGATACCAAAGGCAGTTATTCTCAACTCACTTCCAGGGTCCATCTCTTTTGTCTGTGTTTAAACCAATACTGTATGAAGTCATAAGCTGATGTCCCAGGCAGAGCCCAAACTCTACATTAGTGAACAGGTTATTGTTAATTCTTATTATTGTTAGTGTTGCTTGATGGTATAATTGACAATCCCTTCCATCATTTTGTTCATGATCATTCGCAGATGGTAACTGGCTGGCTTGGATCTGTCCCCCTTCTTTTGTACAGGAAATACTTGGCCAACTCTGTACCTTGCTAGAATAAAAACAATGTTGCTGGAAAAGCTCAGCTGGTCTGCCAGCATCTGTGGAGGATAAAAATGAGTTAACGTTTCACGTCCGGTGACCGTTCCTCAGAACCGTTCTGAGGAAGCGTCACCGGACCCAAAACGTTAACTCTGTTTTCTCCTCCACAGATGCTGCCAGACCTGCTGAGTTTTTCCAGCAATTTTGTTTTTGTTCCTGATTTACAGCATCTGCAGTTCTTTTTGGTTTTTATTCTGTACCTTACTGGGTAGTTACTCGTGTTATAATAGTACTGGAACAACCTGGTTAAAGGTACAGCAGTTTTTGAAGCACAAGTCATTGGCACTATTGCTGGAATATTGTCAGAGCCCTTAGATTTACCAATATTTAGTGCCTTCAACCATTTCTTGATATCATGTAGGGTGAATCAAATTGGCTGAAGGTGTGCATTTTTGATGCTGGGTTCTTTTGGCAGACGGATGAATCATCAACTTGGCACTTCTGGCTGACGATTGTTGCAAATGCTTCGACCTTTTTTTGTTTGTGCTGATGTGCTAGACTCCTTTCAAATTCATCTTTGATGTATCTTTTGGTTACCTCTTGCCCTCTCTCCTCTTGGGTTTAAAATTTGATATGTACGTGCATGTTGTTGTAAATTGGAACCCTCAGACCATATGACATGGAGCAGAAATTAGGCCACTCGGCCCATCGAGTCTGCTCCGCCATTCTATCATGGCTGATAAGTTCCTCAGCCCCATTCTCCTGCTTTCTCCCCGTAACCCGTGATAATCAAGAATCTATCTATCTCGGTCTTAAATGTTCTCAATGACCTGGCCTCTGCAGCCTTCTGTGGCAGTGAATTCCATAGATTCACCACTCTCTCTGGCTTAAAAAGTTTCTCCTTATCTCCGTTCTAATAGGTCTTCCCTTTACTGTAAAGCTGTGCCCTCGAGTCCTAGTCTCTCCTACAAATGAAAACATCTTCCCAACAGGCACTCTGTCCAGGCAATTCACTATTCTGTAAGTAAACAATCTACGTAGATCTGTAATTTCACCTTCTGACAAAATGGTGATTCTGTGATAATTTTGTATTCTTTCTCTTGGCTTCTTAGCTTATATTACAAAGAAGTTCCTAAAGCCTAGTCCTTTCTGCCTGTTAACTTTCCTAATTGCTCCCAGTTTCTGATTTAAGTATCTGAATAAAACAAAAACTTCTATGTGAAAATAAGAACAGTGGTTTATTTCAAAATGGGGCGTGAATTATGATTGTATTTTAGTACAATTATTCTCTTCCCTTGACTCCTTTATTCAAAGAATACATTTTGTCTTGGATTCCCTTTGCAGCATTTTTTTGATAAAATCAGAAAATCTATCACACGTAGACATAATACCTTCTATCTTTGTTGCAGATGTAAAGCTGTCTTAATTTCTGATTTGAGTTTGTGGGACAGAAAAATAGCATCTACTTTGAGGTACCAAACAACTTAACTGACTAGTTAAGGAAATTAGTAAATTAATCTGCATTTAAACTCTGGCTTCAAAGAAGTGGAGACCACAAAGAACTGGGCAACTGAGAGGGTGAATAAAAAAGAAAGGCCAGGAAAGAGCTTAAGTCATAAGACATGGAAGAAAGCAACAGGAGTAGATCATTCAGCCTCTTGAGCCTGCTCCGCCATTCAGTATGAGCATGGCTGGTCATTGAGCTCAGTACCGGAATCACATCCTCTTTCTTGACACCATTTTCTCTGGTATTGAATTCTACTCTCTGGGTAAAGAAATTTCTCTTCATTTCTCTCTTAAACATTTACCACATATCTGTAAGCTATGTGTCATGTTTCTGTACTCGCCCACCTTTGGAAACAGCCTTCTTGCATCTAACCTAACTCGCTGTGTTAGAATTTGAAAGGTTTGTCTGACATTCCCCTTTGTTCTCCTGAACTCTGTATAATTCTAATCAACCTAATCTCTCTTCATACATCAATCTTGCTATCCAGAGGTATCAAGTTGGTAAATTTCGTTGCACTCCCTCTAGCACGAAAGCCCTCCTTCGGATAAGGGCATCAAAACTGCACACAATAATCCACATGTGGCCTCACCAATGCCCTGTTGAATTGCAGCAAGACATCATTGTTCCAGTACTTCAATCCTCTTGCTCTGAAGCCAACGTAGAGTTTGCCTGCTTTACTGCCTGTTGCACCTACATGCAAACTTTCTGCGACTATGCACAAGTATACCCAGGTCTCGTTGAACATCTTCCCTCCCACTCAATTTATAGCCATTCAAATAATAACCTGCCTTCCTATTTTTGCTACCAAAGTGGATAACCTCACATTTATCCACATTATACTGTGCCTGCCATTATTTGACCACTCACTCAGCCTGTCCAAATCACATTGCAATGTCTCTGCATCCTTCTCACAGCTCACCCTTCCACCCAGCTTTGTTACCTGACAATTTTGAGTTATTATAGTTAGTTCTTACATTTAAATTATTGTCATGTATTGTGATTAACTTATCCTAATATTGATTCCTGTGGTATCCCACTTGTCTTGCCTGCCATTCAGAAAGACCCTAATTTATTCCTATTCTTTGTTTCCAATTTTGTATCCATCTCAAAATACTTCCCCCAGTACCATGCACTTTAATTTTACACAATGATGTCTTTTGCATGTCTTTATCAAAAGCCTTCTGAAAGTCCAAATAAATCGCACTAGTTAACTTCTCCAATCAATTCTGCGAGTTATATCCTTGAAAAATTCCAGTAGATTTGTTTAGCATGCTATGCTGACTATATCTGATTTTCCCACTGTTTTCTAAGTGCTCTGCTGTAAAATCCTTGATAATGAATGCTCTGTGATTCCCTGTTTTCTCTCTACCTCCCCTTTTAAAAAGTGAGGTTACATTAGCTATCCTTCCGTATGTGGGAACTGTTCCAGAGTCTGAAGAATCTTGGAAGATGATCACCAATGCATCCACTACTTCCTGGGCTGCTGCTTTAAGTACTTTGGGACGTAAATTATCAGCTTTCAATTTTATAAATTTCTTTAACATCATTTTTCTACTAATACAGATTTGCTTCAGCTCCTCCCTCTCAATAAACCCTGTGCTCCCCATCATTTCTGGCAGATTATTTGTTCCCTCCTTTGTGAATGCAGAAGTGGAGTATGAATTTAATTTGGCAGCCATTTCTTTGTTCCCTATTACAAAATTCCCTTATTTCTGACTGTAAGGGACATTTGATTACAGTAAACAAAAATCACCAAAGAACTGTGCATGCTAGAATTCAGAATCTGCGGGAAAACCTCAGTAGGTCTGGTCGCATCAGTGTAGAGAAAGCACAAGTTAACATTTTGAGTCCTTCTTCAGAACTGAGAGGAGCTAGGAAAAGATTCATGTATACCCTGAAGATAGTGTTGTGTGAAGGGGAAGGTGTAAACGATAGGTGGAGATGGAACCCAGAGAGAGTAAAACAGTTGGGTAGATGAAAGGAATGGGTAAAGGTTAATATGGGAGAATTAGGACCATTAGTAGCTGACAATGGGTTGTTAGTGGTAGCAACCCATGTGATGACAAGGCCTAGTGTAAGGACATGAGAAGATGCACTGACCCTAAAATTATTAAACTGGATATTGAGTCCAGAAGATTGCAGAACTCCCAAATGGGAAATGAGGTGTTGTCCTTGCATTTGTGCTGAACTCTGCAGCAAGCTGAGACAAAGATGTTGACCAGAGGAAACGGTGGCGAGTTGAAATGGTAGGCAACCAGAAGCTCAGGGTCATTTTTGTGGACTGAACATACGAGTTCTACAAAGTGGTCACTGAGCCTGTGCTTAATCTCTCCAACGTAGAGGAGGCAACATTGTGAACAGCAAATATAGCAGACTAGATTAAGTAAAGTGCCGCTTCACCTGGAAGGTGTGTGGGGGGCCTTGGATGGTGAGAGAGAGGAAGTAAATGGGCAAGTGTTCGACCTTCGATTGCAAGGGAAGCTGCCAGGGGGTTAAGGGGAAATGTTGGCAGCGGAGGAGGAGTGGATCCAGGTGTCTGTACAGATGGTTGATAAGGGAGGGCAGGGGAATGTGTACCTGGTAGTGCCATCCCACTGGAGATAGTGGAAATGACAGCTAATAATCCTTTGGATGTGATGCTGGATGGATGTTAGTTCAGGATGAGGGGTCCCTACCACTTTTGTGGGAGGGAAGGGGGTTTCGGCTGAGGGGTAGGCGATAGTTTTGATGCGGTTGAGGGCCCTATCAACCACAGTGCAGGGGAATCCTTGTTTGAGGAAGAAGGTAGACATTGCAGAGGCCCCTAGGTGAAGTTAGCATCGTTGGAACAGATGCAATGGAGATGGAGGAACTGAGAATGAAATGGAGACTTTACAGGAAGCAGGGTGCAAGAATGCATAGTCAAGATAACTGTGGAAGTTGTTGGTTTTGAAGTGGATATTGGTGGCCAATTTCCCTTCAGAAATGGAACAGATTTTGAAGAAGGAAAGTGAGTAGTCAGAGATTGGCCAGGTGAAGGTGAGAGCAGACTGGAAATTGGAAGCGAAATTGATTAATTTGAAGAATTCTCGATGAGAGAGGGATGCAGCATCGATGATGTCATTGAAGTACTGGAGAAAGTCTTGGGTTGGGGCTAGAGTAGAACATGCAATTTTCCATGTACCCCACAAAGAGACAGGCATAACTGGGGCACATTTGGGTACCCATGGCCATCCATTTGATCTGAAGAAAGTGAGAAAGGTTGAAGGAGAAGTTTTCACCAATCTTATTCTCTTTACAAACCTATAGAAGCAGTGAGTTCTTATTTTCTTCACATTTTTAATGTAAAACTCTATTTGCCTCTTAATCAATCCTTTGATCCTCCTTTGTTGATTTGTAAATTGCTGTCAATTGTCAGGTCTGTAGTTTTCTTGCCAACTTGCAACCTGCTTTTTTTGCCCCTAACTTCCCTTATAAGCCATGGTTTGACCACTGTTCTCTGTGTACTTGTGTCAGGTAGGAATCAGCACTTTTTGTACTTCACCCATTTCTTCTTTGCATGTTAACCATTGCCTACCCACTGTCATTCCTTTTCCAGTCCATTACAGTCAACTCCTGCCTCATACCATCAAAGTTTGCCTTGTTAAGATTCTAAACCTGAATCTCAGGATCAAGTAACTTGCTGTTCATCTTGATTATTTTCTGATTGTTCATCCCTAAAGGGTCTCTCTCAAATACATTGCCAATTATTTCATTCTCATTGCATAATACCCAGTCGAAGATGGCCTGTTCCCTCATTAGTTTCTCAATGTACTGTTCCAGAAAACCATCCTGTACACATTCTAGGAATTCCTCCACAATGGTATTTTGACCAATTTGATTCACATAATCTATATGTAGATTAAGATCACCCATAATTACAGATGTACCTTTCCTGTGTGCATCTCTGATTTCCTGTATACTGTCATTCCCAACAGCACCTCAACAATTACGTGGTCTAAATACCACCCCTCATGGATGCTTACACAGATTGTACATTATGTTTATATCCAGGGAATTATAGACCGGTTAGTCCGACGTCAGTGGTGGGAAAGATGCTGGAGTCAATTATAAAAGATGAAATTACGACTCACTTGGATAGCAGTAACAGGATAGGTCAGAGTCAGTATGGCTTTACGAAGGGGAAATCGTGCTTGACTAATCTTCTGGAATTTTTTGAGGATGTATCTGTGAAGATGGACAAGGGAGAACCAGTGGATGTGGTGTACCTGGACTTTCAGAAAGCCTTTGATAAAGTCCCACATAGGAGATTGGTGAGTAAAATTAGGACACATGGTATTGGGGGCAAAATACTGACTTGGATTGAAAATTGGCTGGCTGACAGGAAGCAAAGAGTAGTGATAAACGGGTCCCTTTCGGAATGGCAGGCGGTGACCAGTGGGGTACCGCAAGGGTCGGTGCTGGGACCGCAGCTGTTTACAATATACATTAATGATAATAGACAAAGGCATTAAAAGTAATATTAGCAAATTTGCTGATGACACAAAGCTGGATAGCAGGGTGAAATGTGAGGTGGATGTTGTGAGAATACAGGGTGTCTTGGACAGGCTAGGTGAGTGGACGGATGCATGGCAGATGCAGTTTAATGTAGATAAATGTGTGGTTATCCACTTTGGTGGCAAGAACAGGAAGGCAGATTACCATCTGCGTGGAATCAAGTTAGGTAAAGGGGAAGTACAATGAGATCTAGGTGTTCTTGTACATCAGTCAATGAAAGCAAGCATGCAGGTTCAGCAGGCAGTGAAGAAAGCTAATGGCATGCTGGCCTTCATAACAAGAGGAATTGAGTATAGGAGCAAAGAGGTCCTTCTGCAGCTGTACAGGGCCCTGGTGAGACTGCACCTGGAGTATTGTGTGCAGTTTTGGTCTCCAAATTTGAGGAAGGACATTCTTGCTATTGAGGGAGTGCAGCGTAGGTTCACGAAGTCAATTCCTGGAATGGCGTGACTATCATATGTTGAAAGATTGGAGCGACTGGGCTTGTAGACACTTGAGTTTAGAAGGATGAGAGGGGATCTGATTGATATGTATAAGATTATTAAGGGATTGGACACTGTAGAGGCAGGAAGCATGTTTCCACTGATGGGTGAGTCCAGAACCAGAGGACACAGTTTAAAAATAAGGGGTCGGCCATTTAGAACAGAGATGAGGAAAACTTCTTCACCCAGAGAGTGGTGGATGTATGGAATGCTCTGGCCCAGAAGGTAGTGGAGGCCAACTCTCTGGATGCTTTCAAGAAAGAGATGAACAGAGCTCTTAAAGATAGTGGAATCAATGGTTATGGGGTTAAGGCAGGAACAGGATACTGATTGTGGATGATCAGCCATGATCATAATGAATGGTGGTGCTGACTTGAAGGACCGAATGGCCTACTCCTGCACGTATTGTCTATTGTCTCCTTAATCAGTCATGCAACTCTGCATTTTTTTGTCTGCCCCTCCTAAATACTGAAAACGCATGGATGTTCTGGTCCTCTCCCTGGTCTCCCTCAGCCTTGTTTCTGTAATCCCAGCCATATCGTACCTTTTTATATCTATTTGTGTGATTAATTCGTCCATTTTTGTTTGAATGTTTTGTGCCTTTAGGCATAAAGCCTTGCAGCTCGTCTTTCCTTAAGTTCACTTGTAGGTTGTAGGCACCACTGGCTGGCCAGCAATTTTTATTCCCCGTCCCTAGTTACCCGTGAGAAAGTAGTGGTGAGCTGCTTTCTTGAACAACTGCAGTCTACAGCAGATTTTAACATTGTGTCCCATCTGCGGTAACTTTTTTTTACTGTATCCTTGGTTGAAACTTTCATTTTGTTCCACTGCCTACCATTTCTTTTGTCTCCTTTCTGTCATTTGTCTTGTCCATAGTTCCACTTCCTCTGACTACTTGCATAGGTAACCATCTCCCTGCCAATTTATTTTGAACATTCCCCAATCAGTCTGGTAAGGACTTCCCATAAGATCATGAGAAATAGGAGCAGGAGTAGGCTGTTCGACTTCTCAAGCCTGCTTTGCCATTTAAGAGGATCATGGCTGATCCGTGTCTGTGTTGTGTACATCAAGTCTTTTTGTATCCTAGCTTTCTACAGTTTTTCTCCATTTAAATAATAGTCTGTTCTTTTGCTGTCCTTTCCAAAATGGACAGCTTTGCATTTTCCTACAATTGTTAACCTTTTACTCACTGACTTAACCTATCTGTATCTCTCCGTAAACTGTTTATATTTCTCTTATCTATTTTTGTGTCATCTGCAAATTTGGCTACAATACATTCACTTTCTTCCTCCCAGTCATCAATATATATTATGAACCCTTGTGGTTCCAGTACTGATTCCTGTGGAACACCACTGGTGCCAACCTGAAAAAGAACACCTCATCCCCACTTGCTGTTTCATGCCCATTAGCTAATTCTTTATCCATGCCAGTGTATTACCTCCAACACTGTGGGCTGTTATCCTATGACTTAACCTTTTGGGAAGTACCTTATTAAATGCTTCAGGAAATTCCACTGCAATGCATCAAGTGGTTCCCCTCTGTCGAATCTGGTTGAGAATTTCTCAAATAAACTCTAATAAATGAGTCAGACATGATTTCCCTTCCATGAAATTGTACCGACTGCGCTTGTTCAGATTGTGATTTTCCAAATGTTCTGTTATTACCATACTTTATAATTGAGTCCAATACTTTTCCAATAATAGATGCTTGATTGATCAACCTTTGGCTAATGCAGCATGTTTTGCCAGTGTTGCGATTGGAATCATGGCCAGGTGGATCTCATTGACTGGGATCCTTCATTGGGGTAGTTAACCTGGGCGGATCAGGATTCTTGGCTGACAAAACCTGAGATTCAGAATGCCTCCTCAGTCTGGTGACTGGCTTGGAGCTGGCTGGTCAGAGCCTACATACTGCGCACATGTAAATAAAGGGTGACTTGGTGATGGAATACCGGCCTCTCTGCAGTTATTTCAGTGGTGATTGGCGAAAACAGCAAGGCTCTCAAGAAAATTTGCTCACAACAAATGTCTTTGAGTTGCAGTCAGCATTTCTGGCGTCATGCCTATGTGGGAGGCTTTCACATGTAAGTTGCTGGGAACTCAGGACCGGCACGTTCCTTCAAGGATGAAGGATAAGTATGGCAAGTTTAGGGAGCTTTGGATAAGGAGAGATATTGTGAGCCTAATCAAAAAGAAAAAGGAAGCATTTATCAATGCTAGGAGGCTGGGGACACCATGAAGCAAGGGTGTTGAAAGGAAAGTCGGAAGAAACTTAAGCAAGAATTCAGGAGCGCTAAAAAGGGTCAAGAAAAGTCATTGGCCAACAGGATTAAGGAAAATTGCAAGGCTTTTTATACATAAATAAAGAACAAGAGGATAGCCAGGCAGTGGGTTGGTCCACTCGAGGGTAGGGAAGGGAATTTATAGAGCCAGAAGAAACGGATGAGGCATTAAATGAGCATGCTTTGTCAGCATTTACTATTGAAAAGGACTTGGTGGAAGATGAGTCTGGGGAAGGGTGGGTATATAGTTTGGGTCATGTTGAGATCAAACGGAGGAGGTATTGGGAGTCTTGAAAAACATGAAGGTAGTCAAGTCTCCAGAGCCTGATGGGATATACCCCAAAATACTGAGAGAGGTAAAGGAGGAAATTGCTGGGGCCTTGAGGGAAATGTTTGTATCCTCACTGGCTACAGGGTAGTTAGCAGATAATTGGAGAATAGCCAGAGTTGTTCCTTTGTTGAAGAAGGGTGGCAAGGATAATTTAGTTAATTACAGGCCGTTTAGCCTTGTGTTAGCAGTAGGGAAATTATTGAAGAGGATTCTTTGAGACAGGATCTACTCCCAATTGGAAATCAGCAGGCATTTTAGTGAGAGCCAGCATGGTTTTGTGAAGGAGACGTCATGTCTCACTAACTTAGTTGAGTTTTTTGAGGAAGTGATGAAGATGATTGAGGGTAGAGCAGTGGATGTTTTCTACATGGACTTCAGTGAAACCATTTGATGAGGTCCCTCATTGCAGGCTGATACACAAGATAAAGTCAAACAGGGTTAGAGGTGAGCTTGCAAGATGGGTAAGAAGCTAAGAAGCGGGCTCGATCATAGAAAACAGAGGGTAGCTTTGGAAGGGTGTGTTTCCAAATGGAGGGATTTTGGAGGAGAATATAACTGGTCTGATGATTAAGTTTGCCAATGACACAAAGGCTGTTGGAATTGCAGATAGTGATGAGGACCATCAAAGAATACAGCTGGATATAGATCGGTTGGTGACTTGGGCAGAGAGATGGCAGACAGAGTTTAATCCAGAAAAATGTGAGGTAATGCGTTTAGGAAGGTCTAATCCAAATTGAAAATATCAAGTAGATAGCACGAGAGAACCCTTAAGAGTACTGATAGGCAGAAGGACCTGGGTGTACAGGGACACAGGTCACTGGAAGTGGCAGCGCAGGTGGAAAAGGTAGTCGACAAGACATCTGGCACGCTTGCCTTCATCGGCTGAGGTATTGAGTTTAAAAATTGGCAGATAATGTTGCAGCTTTAGAGAACCTTAGTTAGACCTCACTTGGCATACTGTGTTCAGTTCTGGTCACCACAGTACCTGAAGGATGTGGTGGCTTTGGAGTGGACATAGAAAATATTTACCAGGATGTTGCCTAGTATGGAAGGCATTAGCTCTGAGAAGAGGTTGAAGAAACTTAGGTTGTCTCACTGGAATGATGGAGGTTGAGGGGTAACTGGACATTCGGAAGCTTTTTCTCAGGGTGGAATAGTCGCGGGTGAGGGGCAAGGTTTAAAGGTGATGTATGAGGCAAGTTTTTTTTTACACAGGGTGGTGGGTGCCTGGAACTCACTGCCAGGGAAGGCAGTGGAAGGAGATGCTACAGTGACTTTTTAAACGATGTCTTGACAAATACATGAATAGGATGGGAATAGAGGGATACGGTCCCTGGAAAAGTAGGAGATTTTAGTTGTGATGGGCAGCATGTCGGTGCAGGCTTGGAGGACCAAAGGGCCTGTTCCTGTACTGGAATTTTCTTTGAGAGATAGTAGGAACTGCAGATGCTGGAGAGTCTGAGATAACAAGGTGTAGAGCTGGGTGAACATAGCCTGCCAAGCACCATCAGAGGCGCAGGAAGGCTGACTTTTTGACATCGACCCTCCTTCAGAAATGAGGGAGGGGAAGGCGTTTATGAAATAAATAGGGAGAGAGGGGGAGGCGGTTAGAAGATGGATAGAGGAGAAGATAGGTGAAGAGGAGACAACAAGGTGTAGAGTTGGATGAACACAGCAAGCCAGGCAGCATCAGAGGAGCAGGTCTAGGCCCGAAACATCAGCCTTCCTGCTCCTCTGATGCTGCTTGGACTGCTGAGTTCATTCAGCTATACACCTTGTCATTTTGTAATTTTCTTTGTTCTTTGTAATATACCAGCATACAAGTGTGTTTACAACTCCCAAATGATGTGCCTGAGCTTATTGACTCCACCCCACCTCTTTGTTTAGTGCGGGGAAAAGTAGAATTTCCAACATTAAAGAAGCTCTTGCAGGACTGTCAAGAAAACCCTTTGATAATTTGCACGCTACTTTTTCTGCAGTTGTTTTCTTGTAAATGCATGACTATGTCATTAAGAATTTATTTTGCAGCAAGTTATGTCTGATAAATGAATCTTTCTACTTTGAATTTGGTTACGATTTTAATTTCAACTTTGATACAAACTTAATTTCTTGCACTAAAAGTCTTCTCGTAAAGTTGCCACCGTGTTTCTGAAAATGATAGCTTTCAGAGAAACAGCTTTAAGTGAAGCATTGATTCCCATAATTAAAACTGGAGTTAGGACTATGGTGATTCAAGAATGTGGCCCACTGCTACCTTAAGCGCAACTGGGGGGAGCAATAAATTGTGGCATATGCATTGGAGGGTTGTCATTTGCTCATTCCTGACTGTGTGTGGCCACTGGCTGGTAGTCTCTTTTGGGGTTATGTGATATCCCATCTTCTTGGTCACCACTGCCTCTTGGGTCCGCTCGGTGGGGTTCTGTCTCTTTGGCTGACTGCAAGGTCTTGCACTTGCTGCACGTCCTCCTGGCTGTTAATTGTGGCTGATTCTGAGGCCTTTGCTCCCCACCCTTTCTTGGTCAGTGGAGCAGTGTGTGGAGCTGCTGAATTAGTCCAAGCTGAGCACTGGATGGCACTGTCCTGGAGCTGAGTAGCTCTCCTGTGCTTTTCTGCTGGCTTTCTCTGCGAAGATAGTGTCGATTGGCAGTCTGGGGCTTGTTTGGTTGGGACTTGCTGGAGCTCACCTCAGATGGGCGTTCAGCCTGGGGAAGAGAAACCTCAAGTTGGAAGGCTGGGCACAGCAACTGCAAGTCCAAGTTGGAGAGACTACACTAAAATGGTGCCACTCAGGTCAGGTATTACAGTTTAAAATGAAATGAAATCTAATGTTAAAATGCCTGATGAGATTTTTGGCCTCCACATCCTAATGTAGTGAAATACTGCTGAATGAGGCAAATTTAATAAAGGAAATCTAAGTGTGTCAGGCAGTATCTGTGAAGAGAGAGCTCGCTAACGTTCTGAGTCTGGATGACTCTTCCTTTTTTGTCTGTTTGCTTATGTTCAAAGACAACAAATAAAAACAATAATTTCTGTTCGAAGAGGCTGAATAATTCATGTACTTGTGCAATTTGAGCTCTGGATCTTCAGTCACAAGTTGGAGGCAGCAAAAGCTTTGGAGAGAGTGACGACTCAGACTCTGGAGATGGGTGGCAGGCTAGAAGTGGAGAGGGTATTGGAAGCTTGGTGCAAGGGAAGAACTGAGGATTTTAGGAGATGTGGCAAGCAATAGACAGAAAATGGGTATGAAACAATTGTATTAATGGTGAGGGAAATCACACATGTCCCTGCTGAAGGAGTGAAGTCATTTGCAGTTGTTTTTGTTTAGCTCAAGGAGTTAATGACCAAAAACGTTAATCCAAGTAAAGAACAATATTCTCTGTGATTTTAATTATGGTGGATTATTCTGACCAACCCCAACAGCTTTGAGTGCCATTAGCTCCACCACTATTTCCAAGTCATTAATCTGTTATACAACTCCATGGGGTCTTGGGGCTTGTTGCTGAACAAAGAGACCTTGGACTGTCAGTTTATAGATCCTTGGAGTTCCGGGTAGACAGAATAGTAAAGGAGGAGTTCGGTATGCTTGCCTTTATTGGTCAGTGCATTGTGTATATGAGTTGGGAGGTCATGTTGCTGCTGTACAGAACATTGGTTCGGTCACTTTTGGAACACTGCATGTAATTCTAATCTGAGATAATGGGAACTGCAGATGCTGGAAAATCCAAGGTAACAAAGTGTGAAGCTGGATGAACACAGCAGGCCAAGCAGCATCTCAGGAGCACAAAAGCTGACGTTTCGGGCCTAGACCCTTCATCAGAGAGGGTCATCTCTGAAGGAGGGTCCAGGCCCAAAACGTCAGCTTTTGTGCTCCTGAGATGCTGCTTGGCCTGCTGTGTTCATCCAGCTTCACACTTTGTTATCTATATAATTCTAATCTCCCTGCCATTGGAAGGATGTTGAGAAACTTGAAAGGATTCGGAAGAGATTTACCACAATGTTGCCATGGCTGGAGGTTTTGAGCTAAAGGGAGAGGCTGACTAGGCTGGGGCTATTTTCCCTGGCATCTTGAAGGCTGAGGAGTCATCTTATAGAGGTTTATAAAATCATGAGGAGCTTGAACAGGGTGAATAGCTAATGTCTTTTCTCTGGGGTGGGGGAGTCCAAAAAAACTTGAGGGCATAGGTTTAAGGTGAGAGGGGAAAGATTTAAAAGGACCTAAGGGGCAACTTTATCATGCGGAGGGTGGTGTGTGTATGGAATGAGCAGCCAGAGGAAGTGATGGAAGCTGGTACAATAACATTTAGTAGGCATCTGGATGGGTATATGAACAGAGGAAGGATTTAGAGGGAAATGGGCCACATGTTGGCAAATGGGACTGGATTAATTTAGTGCATCTGATTGGCATGAATGAGTTGAGCCAAAGAGTCTGTTTCTGTGCTGTGTGACTCTGTGACTGCTTCTCTCCCAGTTTCATTCTTGGATATTCTTGTGTTAGAATGTTTATAACTGTTGTTTCTCTTCCATGTTACGTGCCATTATGTCCAGAGTTCCTAACCAACCATAAGTGGCCATTTCTTCTTCATCTGAACCCTTCCACTTGATATACGGGGCTAGCTTAAAAAATTAGCTGATGATGCCCCAAAGCCATGCTTCAACTTCTTCCTTCTTGCTGGCCTACTTTGTCTGGTATCTCGTCTCAGATGAGTTATTGCTACTTTTAAACCAAACATTGGAAAGATTGAATCTGTCATGTTACACCCATATTATCTTCTTCATTCTTTGTCTTTCAGGCTGAATCTGCAAGTTCAAATTTTGGATGTTCTGCCAGCATATTAACAGTTGTGGCCTTTGTGAAACTGAAAATGTCAAGGCATAAGGAGCTGTAGTCGAACATATGACCCCTCAAACCTGCTTTGCCATTTGATAAGATAATGGCTAATTAGCCTGTGGGCTTAAAATCCGCTTGCCTACTTAGTCCAAACGCCTTACAAACCACATTGACCAAATAACCTTTGAACCCATTTTCAGTCAAACATAGCCTTGATTTAAATAATTAGTCAGCCATCACTGCTCACTGGAGAAGAGAATTCCAATGACAGTTTCTTTGAAAGAAGAAATTACTCCTCTGATGGAATTATTCCATACTCTAACTTCCTTTTTATGTGGGCCTACCTGATGTATTTATCAGATTTTGTGTTTTCAGTATATTTTTAATACAATGATGACATTGCCTACCTCTGTCCATACCTGCATCCATCTTCTGCAGAAACCATCATTGATGACTCAATTAGTTAAAGTCAATGGTGCACTGCTTGCTAAACCTTCCACCTGACCTCCATTTATATAATCTTATGCATGTTTAGGTGTACACAATGATCTGAGGTATAGA
The DNA here is from genome assembly GCF_030684315.1 of Stegostoma tigrinum. Taxonomy (NCBI): domain Eukaryota; kingdom Metazoa; phylum Chordata; class Chondrichthyes; order Orectolobiformes; family Stegostomatidae; genus Stegostoma; species Stegostoma tigrinum. The sequence continues at coordinate 62,557,797 of NC_081361.1, read as the reverse complement.
TAGAGTGGATAGCCAGAGACTTTTTCCGAGGGTGGAGGTAGCTTTTATGAGGGTGCATAGTTTTAAAGTGAGTGGAGGTAGATATAGGGGAGATGTCAGAGGTAGGTTATTTACTCAGTGGTCAGGGCGTGGAATGCATTGCGGTAGAGGGTAGTGGTGTTGGCGTCATTAGGAGCATTTAAGCAGCTATTAGATAGTATAAGGTGGGGTGGAGGTTAGTAAACCTTTAGGATTAGGGTAAAAGTTCAGCACAACATTGTGGGCTGAAGGACCTGTACTGTGCTGTACTGTTTTATGTTCTATATTTTACCTCCTGCTCATATCCTACTCCAAGTTCTATTTTATTAGTACTTGTTGCTTAATAAGATATAAGCCCATGTTGATGGGGGCAGGATATTAACACAAATCGAGGATTGGCTATTAGACGATAGAGAGTTGGGAAAAGGGGGTGTTTTTGGGGTGGCAAGCTGTAACTAAGGGACCAATGCTAAGATCACAAGTATTTACAATATGCTATAATGCCTTGGATAATGTAAGTGAATGTACAATTACCAGGTTTGCAGATGACATAAAAATAGGTGGGAAGGCAAATAATGAGGATGACACATGGAGTCGTCAGATGAATATAAACAACTCAACTGAGTAGGCAAAAAACTTAACAGATGGAATACAGTGTGGAAAAATGAGGGGTTATGCACTTTGGCGGGAAGAGTAGAAGAGCTGAATATTCTTTAAATATGGAAAGACTGCTGACAGCTTCCACACAGAGGGATTAGGGTCTTCTCTTGAATGAATCACAAAAAAACTAGCAAAATCAGCACGTAATAGGAGAGGCAAGTGGAATATTGGCCTTTATTTCAGAAATGAATAGAATGGGAAGGTCTTGCTAAAATTATACACAGCACTGGTCAGAGCAAATCCTGAATATTGTGAACAGTTTTGGCTCCCTTACTTAAGGAATGATATACCATCATTGGAGGCAGTCCAGAGAACGTTTGCCAGATTGATCCTGGGAATAGAGAGATTTTCTTTTGAGGAGAGGTTGAATGATTTAGGTTTGTACCTATTACAGTTTAGAAGAATGAGACGAAATATTTTTGTAAGATTCTTGGGGGACTTGACAGGGTAGATGTGAAACGGTTGTTCCCCTTGTGGAAATTCGAGGCCGAGTGGGAATAATCTTGCAGGAAGGGGTCGCACATTTAACACAGATGAGGAAATAAGTTTTTCTGAGTGTGGTCAATCTGTGGAAGTTTTGTTGAGGGCTGAGGAGTGTGGTAGTTAAGTATGTTCAAGGCTGAGATGGACAGATTCCTAATCAGTATGAGGATCTAGGTTTATGGGGAAAAGGCAAGAAAGGGGAGGTGAGGATTCTTGGATCAGCCGTGATCTCTATGACGGCCGACTTCTTCCCCTGTGTCTTGTGGTCTTATGATCCACAGACCTTCTATTCTATTTCTCTCCATTGTGGCTACCCTTCTAATAAACTTCTAGTTCCTTTCATTACTCTTTTTTTGCATCTGTCTCAAAAACACCACCATTTGTGTCTCTGCATTCTGCTCTCTGGGCTGTGTGATTTAGAATTTATTTTCCATTTCTTGCAACCATTGACTTCTCTACCTTTGACCCTGCCAAACCTCATCAGTTACCAAGCTTTTGGTCATTCCACTTAATACCCCTTTCTTTTTTCCTGTATTATGCTTTTTGTCCTTGTGTGCCTGTGAAGTGCTTTCAGACATTCTGTATTTAGCAAGTGCTTTGTAGATATTGCCTTGTCTTAATTTGTTTGTTATTTGGAAAGCTTTGAGCCATGATAACAGTACTTATAACAGAACTGTGCTATTTGGTATATTAATGGGAATTAATGTAGATTTTTTAAAAAATTTTACAGGTGCAATCAAGCAAATTTTAGAAAATGAGTTACAACTTCCTGTATCTCTCATGCAGTTGAAAGGTTGGAAGTCAACAGATGTGAGCGACAGTGTAAGTTTATGTTGCTATTTAAACTCTTGTTGCATTTAATTTTTAAATGGTGATTTAAATGACTTTTTGCTTTATGCCCTCTAAATACCTTGATAGAAAAAATAAAGGAAATTTTCCAATATCGCTACAGTCAATAACTAGTCACCAATGTGTGACAGATTGTTAAGGTTTTTATACGTACAGGTAATTTATGAAATACTTTTAGAATGGGATTGCCTCAATAGCATTCCAGATTATATGATTTGTAACAGTTTTAGGTTTATTTTGGTTGACTGAAATGGTTATGATTTGATAGTGAAATGGATAATAATCCATAGTACTGCAAGTTGTTAATTATATTTTCACTTTAATCAATCTTTTGGATAATTTATATGGAAGTAGTTAATCATAAAAACAATAAGGTTGTTTTTGCCTGAAATGTAGGACATGATAACTGAGACTTTGAAATTGATCTTTGTAATGAGATATACCTTTAAGAGGGATTTGTTCTGTCTTGTTCCGCTTGAAGAGTCGTGCTGTAAACTTGGTGCTGAGGGTCTGTTCCATGGAAAGCAGAGAGAATAGCTTTCGGTTTATTAAGACTAGACAAAAGAAGCATGAGTGGGCGGAGTTAGGCTCACACATACTCAGTGTTATTGTTTTGCTTTCAGGGTTTTTAAGATTGGAAGCTGCTAGATATTGTCGCAAAAAGCCCGAGTTCTCTCTCTGTCTGTTGTTAACTTCATTCTATTGGTGTCCCTTCTCTTGGACTGGGAGAGATTGCAAGTGAGGGAAATTTGTTTTGTTGAATTTGCATTTGCCAAGGGCATGTTTGTGGGATGGTGCTATTTTGGAACAGTTGATTAATAGTAGTTAAATAATATATATTAATTTGTTAAGAATTTTGCTAAAGCTATGCTCATTCTTTATTGTTTGTATTTCAACTGTGGTGTCAGAATAAAGTGTGTTTTGCATAAAGCCTCGCAGTTTGACCAATCAGATTACATGTGGAGCACAGCAATTTACACTTGTCTTGGAATAAGGTAAAAGTTAGGGTCTAAGCTATCTCCTTGAAATGTTTCGAGTTGTTTGGTCTGGTCCATAACATCCTTAGAAATTGTTAATAGTCATCGCTGTTTAGTTAGCTGCTGTCTGTTTTATAACTATGTTTTATGTTCATTGTAATTAGAACGTTAATGTTTCATCACTGTGTGGAAACAAGAGAAAGACGCGTAGAAAGAGAGAGACAAATACTAATACTTAAGCATCTTAAACACTCAGTTGCTTTACTACTGCGTACAGTGTGGCGGTGTATATGGTGTGCAAGATGCAAACATTATAGCAATTAACTAAACTCTCTCCAGTGGTACTTTCTGAACTTGTGATCTCTAGTAGGGCAGCATGGGGAAGCCTCCATCTGTGAGTTCCCTTCCAACCTGCCATCAATGCTGACTTAGACCTATGCCATTGTCTCTTCACCGCTGTATCAAATCCTGGACCCTTTCCAACAGTACAGGGTCTGCCCGCACAAGCTGTGACGTGGTTCAAGAAGTTAACTTCACTCAGTGTTCTCTAGGACAATTTGGAATGGACAATGAATGCCTGTTCCTCCAGGGATGCTCAAATCCAGTGAAATAATTAACAAATACCATAAATTTGCAGAGATGCCTTAGAAAGTCATGAATTGGTGTTGTCAAATAATTGTCAAAAGGCAAAAGCAGCCTTTGTACAGTTAAGCAACCATGGCCAACCAATGAGAGAGAAATTGCTTCAGGCTAAAAATATATGTTCCTGTAAATGTAAGGGAAGATGAAAATCGAAATGACTGGGACAGTTGTATGGGAAAATTAAAGGGATATAAATAATGAACTTCATGAAGAGAATATGAGAAAGCTTTCAAGATGTTTGAAAACTAACTAAAAATTAGTGAAAAGGACAGTGTGGTAGAAGGGAATTTGTGGCCCATTCATGTCAGATATGGGAGAAACAATGCTGAATCAGAAGCGAATGAAAGACTTCTTACATAAATAATTTATATCTATCTTCCTAGAGAATAAGAAGAAAATATCAAGGGAATCTGTGGAGGCTGTATTTTCAGATTTGCTGATGATATTGGACTGTACTGAGAGCTGGCTCTGAAGTCGACTTTCTTTCTTCAGTTAACATTTAACTAAATAAATTAAGAGAAGTTTTATTTCTATCTTGGGACAAAAGTTTGTAAGCTACCTTGCCACAGATACAACTAGTTAAAGAGGTAGCTCACTTAAAATCTCTGAAAGCTTGAATCAGTTGTTTCCTGGGGATCATATGAAGAGGCCTGAAGAGCCTTGTGGTACAGTGGGTAATGTCTGTTCCTGGGCCAGAACGTCCAGGTTTGAGTTGCACTGCCCTGGAGGTGTCATAATACGTCTGAGCAGCCTTTCTCAGTGTTTCCTTGTCCATGTTGTGTACAGAGAGGTAAAGAGATGCTCCTTTGTTACTTGCCTTTCTCAGCTTTCCTAACAGGTTGTTTCCACTGTTAGTGTAGTGCAGAGGAAGACGTTGCTTGGTGAGTTTATGGTAAGTTATTCTACCTATTCTACTTGTTCTGCACACTCTAATTTTAGTAAATAGTTTTCAAAGACATGGTATTACAGCTTAGCTAAGTCTAATCAACATCCTGTGGTATGTGGGAAATCTTGGATGTGACACATGTCATAGAAGATGCAGGAAGTGTTATCAGCTTGAGCTCTAGGTTTCTGAATTTGAGCACTGGCTAAAGCAGCTGTGAGGCAGAGAATTGGGTGGGTGGTACATTTAGGAAAGTATTGCACTTTAAGAGCCTATAAGGCAAAGAGAAAATGGGTGACCACCAGAAAGTCTAAGAGAACAACACAGGTGGTGTATGAGTCTTTTGAGTTGATCTTGCTTGCTATTTGATATTTTTTGGATACCGGTGAGGTTGAAGATCCCTTAGGGGAGTCAAGCCAGAGCCATGTCCGTGACACCAATGGTGATTCAGCTGTACAGGGGTTGATGAAGAAGAGTGAAAGGGCAACAGTGCTAGGAGATCAGACTAGTGTTTTTGTGGCAGTAATATGGTTCCAGATTGGTGTTGCCTCTCTTGTGTCAAGCTCATTGAGGAAAGGTAAACAGCTAGAGGTGCAGGTCAGCATTGGTACCAACTAACGTGCATAGGAAGTGGGATGAAGCTCTGAAATCAGGTTTTAGGTAGTTTAGAAATAAGTTAAAATACTGGGCCTTGAGCAGTGATGCCAGGATTACACTTAGTGCTGGTGAGTATTGGAATAAGATAATTGAATGTTTGAGCACCTGGCTGGAGAATTGGTGTAGGAGGGAGGGCATCAGATTTCTGAGGCACTAGAATAGACATTTTGACAGGTGAAACATGTACAAGCTAGATTGGTCACAGCTTAACAGGTCCGGAAATAGTATAGTTGCAAGTAGATTTGCTAATGTTGTTGTGGAGGCTGGAGGCGGAAAAGGACAAGATGATGCTGTACTGATTGTCAAGGGTGGGATCAGTACATTAGCAAGGGGATCTCGGACTGCAAAATGCCCAACCTGGATGTAGCCAAGAAATGTCAAGGGGCAACAAACACTGTTGGGAGTTGGTTATAGGCCATTGAATAGTAATAGTAATATGGGACATTAATCAAGCGATTAGACAAGTATGTAGCATGGATAATACAGTAGTCATGGTTGACTTGAATATGTAAAAAAATGAGTAAACCTAATGAACAGTTAGGTTGCAGAGGATTGGTTTCTGGTATAAATTAGGTTGCTATTTGAGTAGTATCTTGAGGATCCACCCAGAGACTGGGCTGTGATAGAACTAATATGTAATATAAATTGTCTTATTTTGCTGTGAAAGAGCCTTTAGGGAGGAGTGACCATTATAAACTAGAATTTTACATTATATGCAAAAGTGAAGCCAGGGTGTTAAATGTGAGCATAGGAAATTGAGGGTTTGAAGGGTGAAGTGGCACAGATGATTGGAAAAATAAGTTCAAAGGAATGACATTACATTGCCAATGGATATTCTTTAAAGAAACATTGCTTACTTTATAGCAGCTATGATTTCTTCAGGGTGCATAAATCCAAAAAATTAAGTTAACAATGGCTAGGGAAGGAAGTTAATGATTGTATAAGATTAAAAGGCTTATACAGGTGCCAGATATAGTCATAATCCTGATGATTTGGAGAATTCTAGGATACAGCAATGAAGTACAAAGAAACTGATAAAGGAAGGATAGAATATGAATGTAATGTAGCAAAAATATAAAAACAAGCTGTAAAAACTTCCATTGGTGAGTTAAAAAAGAGAAACGTTTAACTAAGACATTTGGGTCTCTTGCAGGCTGAGTCAGGACTGTTTATGATGGCGAATAGAGAGATGGCAGTGATGCTCAATAGTTACTTTGTCTTCATTGAGGACGGTATGAGAAACTCAATTAGAGATCAAAAGGGACGAGAGACAATGAGGATTTGAAGAAAATTAGTATTAAGGTTCTGCCAGAGATATTTAATGGGACTGAAACTGAATAAATTTCTGGGATCTGACATTCTACATCCCAGAGTGTTGAAAAAACTAGCTATGGAGATAATAGATGCGTTTCCAATACTCTAAAGATTCTGGAATGATTCGTGCAGATTATACAGTAGCAAATATTATCCCACTATCTCAGAAAGGAAGGAGAGAAAAAGAAAGAGCGATTACAGACCTGCTGTCATTATGTTGGGACGAGGGAAAATGCTAAAATCTATTACAGTGGATAATATCTGTGATAAATATACACTTGGACAATAATCTGATTAGGCATATCTTCATAGAGTCAATCATAGAATACCCTACAGTGTGGAAACAGGCCCTTTGGGCCAACAAGTCCACACTGACTCTCAGAGCATCCACCCAGACCCATCCTCCTAATCTACACATTCTTGAAGGCTACGGGCAATTTAGCATGGCCAATCCATCTTTGGACTGCAGGAGGAAACTGGAGCACCCGGAGGAAACCCACGCAGACATGGGGAGAATGTGCAAACTCCACACACAGTCACCTGAATGTGGAATCGAACCTGGGTGCTGTGAGGCAGCAGTGCTAACCACTGAGCCACCATGCTGCTCCATAGTATGTATAGATTTGAGGATATAGGATGGGCAGTCATGTTTGATGAATCGGTTGGAGTTTTTTGAGGATGTTATCTGGATTTGGAGAAATAAAGACCCAGAGATTGCCACCACCTTCTAAAAGTGCGGGAGACAGCAGCATCCAATAAAGCACGGTAGGGGAGGATCCTATACTTCTGAAACAACGTGACAGCAAATGGGGACAGAACCTTCATCAAGAACAGGACAAAGAGTGGGAGACAGCAGCTATCCATTGGCAGTATACTGCCATACCTTTGACTTGTTTCCCAATCCATCTCAGCAAATTTGCCCCTCAAACCTTCATGATTTTGTACGTTCAGATTTAAAGCCCTGACTTCATTTGCAAAGCTACTAGAAAAGCAGATGATTGTGAGCAAGCCAAGGTGATGGGATGATAGAGTGCTGCTTCACCCTGTTTCTACCTGTCAGAACTCAAGTTGACATAGAAACTAAGGAAGGAAGTGATTTGTGGGTATTTCCTGTGTTCTTTTCTGATTGGTCGATTTAGTTTAAATCGGAGATATTGCAGCTGAAGAACTTCAGTTTTAACGTGCAATTTAATTAAATAAAATAGCGATGGCTAGACAGGCAATATGTTGCAGCCGTATTTTGTGAGAGTTGGTGCATTCCAAAATGACCTCATCTCCAACAAATGTTAGTGATTTGAGGCACTTTGAATGAGAGTTGAACAGCTGGAGTCTGAACTGTGGACACAGTAGTGCACCAGGAAGAGTTACAGGTACCTGGCACTGTTTCAGGAGGTAATCACACCCTTTAGATTAATTACATTGAGGATTGCAGTGGGAGAGGGATTTGTTAGAGATGAAAAGGTCAAGGGAGGGTAGGAGGCCTTGGGGTGGTGTCCAGGAGGAGGGGATGTGTTGGAGGCGGGGAAGGGGTCAGTAGGGAGGGTTAGACTCTGTCATTTTCTGAAGAAGGCTCTCAACCTGAAACATCAGCTTTCCTGCTCCTCTGATGCTGCTTGGCCTGCTGTGTTCATCCACCTTGTTATCTTTAATTACATTGAATTTGGTTTGTGGTCAGAGGCAGGAGGCTGTGATGGCAAGCAAGGAAGGTATCTGGATCCAGAATATAGATTTGGAGGAGCCACAGTCAGTGACCTTGTTGAATAGGTGCAAGGTTTTTACACCTGGTGTGGATGAGGACACAGAGTTAAAGGTGAATGAGTCAACTCTCACGGCACTATAGTCCAGCGTGGCTTTTTTGTCGGTGAGGGAAGAGAAATGTCATAGGGATAGCATAATTGGGCAAATAGATAATGCTCTCTGCAGCAAAGACAGTGAGTCCTAACATTCAGGACATTTCTTTTGGGTGGAGAGAAACTTCAAATAGGAAGGGAAGGATCCAGTTGTCATGGTCTACATGGATACCAGTGACAGCACTAGAAAAGATGTTCTGCTGAAGGATTATGTGCAGGTCATGCTAAATTTAAAGATGGAACCACCGTAGAGGTAGTCTTCAGTATACTATCTAAGGCACATCTGAATTGGTTTCAGGTAAATAATGTTAGAGGTAAATATTAAACTGAAAAATTGGTGTGGCAGAAATGGGTTATGATTCATGGGGCAGTTGCACCATTATTAGGAAAAGTGAGCTGTTGTTTGAAACCGGTTTCATTTCAACTGTGCTGGAAAAGCTCAGCAGGTCTGGCAGCATCTGTGGAGGAGAATGCAGAATTAACGTTTTGGGTCCAGTGACCCTTCTTTAAAAGCATTAACTCAGTTTTCTCCTCCACAGATACTGCCAGACAGCTCAGCTTTTCTCGCAACTTTTGTTTTTGTTCCTGATTTGCAGCATCAGCAGTTCTTTTGGTTTTAATTTCAACCATTGGTTCAACAATGTCCTGCTGAATCACATGACTAGGGTTCTAGATAAGGTTTTAAACCAATTAGTCGAAGGTGTGTTGGGGGGTATTAGGGAGAGTTTAGTTGAAGTGAAGTTGAAAACATTTTTAAGTATTGAGAGAGCTGAGATATAGGGTAGTAAGAGCCAAACGGTAGCCAAAATGTTACAGGAAAGGGTAGAAGAGTGCAGCTGAAATTAGAGCTGGGGATATAATAATGGTAAGTAAGTTAATCTTAAGGTGCTGTACCTGGAATGCACAGAATATCTGTATGTTCACAGAGCATGTGGATGAAGTAATAACACAAATAGAAATAAATGAATATTATGGAGATGTGGTTGCAGGATGACCAAGATTGGGAACTCAATATTCACCAGTATTCAGATAAGAATAAGTCAAACAGAAAAGGAAGAAAGGGTAGCTTTATTAGTAAAGGAAGGTTTCAGTGATATAAGGACCATGTATTTCTATTTTGTGTTTTTAAAAACTGGGGACTGAAATGACAGAGCTATTTTTAAAAAGCACTATTTGACAAAGTGACTGCTATTTTGGAAAACGAGTAACCTGAAACCCAGAGATAGTAAGAACTGTTGTTAATGGAGTCTGAGATAACAGGGTGTGGAGCTGGAGGAACCCAGGAGGCCAGGCAGCATCAGAGGAGCAGGAAAGCTCATGTTTTGGGTTGGGACCCTTCATCAGAAATGGGGGAGGGGAAGGGGGCTCTGAAATAAATAGAGAGGGAGGTGCGGTGATAGCAGGTAGATAGTGGAGTGGACAGGTGGGAGAGAAGATGGACAGCTCAAGGAGGCGCAAATGAGTGGGGTGCTGGTCTTGGGATAAGGTCGGGATGGGGACATTTTGAACCTGAAACCCATGCCAGGCGTTATGTAAACAACTGTTTGAACAAACAAAGTTGGAGTTTGAGTTGCAGATGATTTGGAGTAAAGATGGTACACCAGTGCAGCTTTTGCTCATAATGAAGCAGTTGATTGGTGTATGGACTAGTGACCAGTTGTCAATGACAGACCTTTTTGTCTGCTGATCACTGGTTCTCAGGTAACAGAACAGCTTGGAGCTGGAAACAAGTTAGAGGGAGAGAGCTTGGGAGCAGTCTCTCTGTCCTCTGGAGTTAAAACTCACTGTTTATCTTTCTTGCAGCAGTTTTTGTAAGTTGTGACTAATAACTGTTCAATCAGAGACTTGCTGTAGGTGAATTGACCACTTTGTGTATCTCATCATCTGGCAGAAGCATCCAGCGAAAGAGAACTAAAGTAATGTGATGGTCAGCAGAAGCTTCATAAGAATTATCTCAACAACATTACTTGGGATTGAAAACTACTGAACTGTCTTTCCAGTTTTTTTTCTTCCTGTCCATCCATGACCTATTTTGTCCTATCCCTTTCTGTGCGTGTGTGTGTGTGTGTGTGTGTAAGTAAAGGGGTGTTTATAAGGGCATTGGAGTTTTATTTTTGGTAGCATTATGTGCCAATGGTTTATAACTGTTTACCTGTAGTGACAGTTCACATATCTGTAATAAATAATGATTCTTGTTCTGTACACAAACTGGGTTCATGCTTTCTATTGATCTGGATTGGAAAATCAAGAAACTTGGTGTTCTTTTAAAAATGCTTAACTTTTGTGATACTACTCCAGGAATAGCGGGGCTTGATTTTCAATGTGCTATCCCAGTGAGGCCAACCAATGCAGTGGTGGGCAATGATATGGCTGCAATAGACCATGATGTGGAATCAGTCTCAATGGAAATGAGGAATAGCAAGGATAAAAAGACACTGGTGGGAATCATCTGTAGTCTCTGAAGAGTTGCTTCCATATAGGAGCAAGTATATATTGAGAAATAATGGAGCCATGAAAGAGGGTAGTACAATTGACATCAGAAAGTTTAACTGAGAAAGTGACTGGACAAATTAGATGGGCAAAGGTAACGTGGGAACAGATTTGTAGAGCGCATCAAGGATTGTTTCTTCATGCAGTACGTTGTACAACCCACCGGGGAGTCGGCTATGTTAGATCTAATATTGTGCCATGCGGTAGGATTAATAAGAGATTTTGCATTTCAGGATCCTCGAGAGGGTAGCAATCTCAACATGATAGAATTTCAAATTCAGTTTGATGGAGAGCAACTTGGATCTCAAACTAGTTACCTCAATTTATAAAAGGGCACTTACAGTGGTATGAAGTAAGAGTTTTTAAAGCAGGCTGGGAAAGTAAAGTGGGAAGAATATCATTGGATGTACAATAGCGTACAGTTAAGGAGATATTCCATAACACTCAATAAAAATTTATTCAGGTCATAAGATTCTGAGAAAGATTTACCACCCATTGTTGCCAGAGAGAATGTTTAATCAAAAATCAAGGCAGACAATGCTCCAAAAACTAGTGGCTTGCTAGAGGATTGGGAATCTTATTTTGGAGTAGGAACAGATGACCAAAAAACTAAGAAAGGACAAGAAAATTTATTGAGCAATTATTTGGCAAGAAATCCAAAAGCAAGTAGTAGCAGCTTCTCTGGGCATATACAATAACAAAGTGAATAGCTAAAGTAAGCATAGGACTCTTGGAGGATGAAACGGGGGAGTTGATTACGGGGAACAGGGAAATGACAGAAAATTCAAATGTATATTTTGCATTGAACTTCATGGTCTAGAATGCTATAAACATGACAAAAACAACCAGTAAGCAAGGTGCTCATGTTATGAAAGATCTTGTAACAGTCTCTATCACAAGGGGCAAAGTTGTTTTTCATTTACTCATGCGATTTGGGCATCACTGGCTGGCCTGTATTTATTGCTTGCCCCTAGCCACCCTTGAGAGGATGGTGGTAAGTTGCTTTCTTGAACCAGTGATTGACAAATTAATGAGAGTAAAAGCAGACAAGTCACCAAAACCTGATAATCTGATTCTGGCTGCAGAGAAAATGGAAGCATTGGTTGAAATATTCACTGGATTCTGGGATCGTCCTAATGGATTTAGGAAAAACGTTAATGAGACAAGTGTTCAAGAAGGCAAGAAACTATAGGTCAGTTAATCTAAAATCTGTTGTTGGAGAAAAACTAGACTGTGATTTAGGAAGAAATAGCTGCAAATTTAGAACAACTTAACACAATCAGAGCCAGCATAAGTTTGTGAAAAGGAAATTATGTTTGATAAATTTACTAGAGCTCTTTGAGGATATAATAAGCAGAGTTGACAAAAGAGAAGCAATAGATAAAGTGTATTTGGTTTTCCAGAAGACCTTTGTTAAGGTGCCACATTAAAGCGTATTGAATAAGTCAGGGGCTCATGGTATTCGTGTTAATCCATTAGCATGGATGAGTGTTGGTTCATAGAAGGTTGGGATTAATGGGTCTTTTTCAGGTTGCGAAGACATAACTCGTGGAGTTTCTCAAGGATTGGTCCTAAAGTCTCAACTATTTATTATCCATGTTAATGACTTGGAGGAGCGAGAGGGTAATGTATTTAAATGCGCTGATGGTGCAAAAATAAGTGGAAGGCCATGTTATAATGAGGGCACAATGAATCTGCAAGGTGCCATAGGTTGAGTGAGTAAGCAAAAAGTTCTCAGATTTCACGTCAGATGGTATGAGGGCCTGTACTTTGGTTGGAAGACTGAAAAGGCAGATTGTTGTTTAAAAGGAGAAATACAGTTAAAAAGTTGCAGTACGGTTTGATTTAGGTCCATTTGTGTATAAAACACAAAAAGGTAACGTAGGCGCAGCAAGTAATTAAGAAGTTAAATAGAATTTTGGCCTTTATTGCCAGTAAGTTGGAATTTAAGCTGGGAAAGTCATGTTTCAAATCTACAGAATGTTGGAGAGGCCACGTTTGGAGTTCTGTGTACAGTTTAATTCCTAGTATTTAAACAATTCGATATGCCAGTACTGAAGCATTTTAAGAGGCTGCTCACTAGGCTAATTCTTGTTGACAAAATGTCTCCACTAATTGGGGGGCTGTGTCTTGAGTGAAGGGACTTTCATTTAAAACTGAGATGTGAAGGAATTTCTTTTTCCAGAAGGTGGTGAAATTTTTGGCATTTTCTCCAGACAGGCACGGACAATGTTGGGGTAGACAAATGGGTTTCAGTGGTGAGAAATGTGTAATGATGAATTTTGGTACGAAGAGCGTTGAAAGACAGCACAAAATATTTTTTAGATTAGATTCCCTACTGTGTGGAAACAGGCCCTTCAGCCCAATAAGACCACACCGCCCCTTGAAGCATCCCACCCAGACCCATCCCCCTATAACCCACACACCCTTGAACACTGCGGGCAATTTAGCATGGCCAGTTCACCTAGCCTGCACATCTTTGGACTGTGGGAGGAAACCGGAGCACCCGGAGGAAACCCACGCAGACATGGGGAGAATGTGCAAACTCCACACAGACGGTCGCCCGAGGTTGGAATCGAACCCGCGTCTTTGGTGCTGTGAGGCTGCAGTGCTAACCACTGAGCCACCGCGCTCTCCCTCAGGGTGGAGGGGAGTGAGGAGAAGAAGGTCCTGGGTTTATGCACAGGTCATTGCAAGGGGCAGAGCAGGTAGAGAGACCAGTCAGTATGCCACACAATATCATATTAAAACTGAAGGAACTGCAGTTGCTGTAAGTGAGGAACAAAAACAAAATTGCTGGAAAAGCCCAGCAGGTCTGGCGGCATCTGTGAAGGAAAAAATCAGTGCTAACGTTTTGGGACACCGGACCTGAAATGTTAACTCTGTTTTCATCTTCACAGATGCTGCTAGACCTGCTGGGCTTTTCCGGCAACGTTTTTATACCACACAATATCCTTGCCTTTATTAATAAGGGCGTAGAATACAAGAGCCAGGAGGTAATGTTGAGTTATTTGCTGCTAGGCTGCTAACTTTTGTTTCCTCTGTTTTCTAGTTTCCTATCTTTCATTTCCATCTTACTTTTCTTCACTTCTGTCTCATCCCTCAGGTTTCCTCGGCCCCTGCTATTCTATTTTAAACCCTCCCTCATGGTATGTGTGAACACCCCGTGAGGATATTGTTCTTGTTGGACAGCAGCTATGCAGCTTGTCAAGATTCCATCCTTCCCAGAATCTGCCCCAAAGCTTGAAGAATCTAAATTCACTTTCCTACGTGATCCCTCTGGCCACATATTCAACTGCTTGAGGATGGCAAAAGTAACTTTGTTATTTAAAAAGGGAGGTATAGAGAAAACAAGGAATTATAGACCAGTGAGTCTAACATTGACAGTGGGGGAGATGCTCGAGTTCATTATCAAGATTTTTATAGCAGAGCAGTTGGAAAACAGCGACAGCATCAGACATAGTATGGATTTACGTAAGGGAAATCCTGCTTGACAGATTACTTCTTCAAGAAAGTAACTAGTTGAGTTGATCCAAGGAACCAAGGACATGATCTAATTGGACTTTCAGAAGGCCTTCTACAAAGTCCCATGTAAAAGATTAACACGTAAATTAAATCTCATGGGATTAGGGGTAGTGTACTGAGATGGATAAAAAATTGTTTCCCATCTGCTAACCAAAGAATGGGAATAAATGGGTCTTTTCCTGAATGGCAGGCAGTGACAAGTAAGGTACCGCAGGAATCAGTTCAAAGAAAGCAGTTATTCACAGTGTACGTTAATGATTTAGATGAGGGAACAGAATATGGTATCTTAAAATTTGCAAATGACACAAAGCTGGTTGGAAGGTTGAGCTGTGGGGAGGATGCAAAAATGTTGCGGTGTGATTTGGACAGGCTGAGTGAGTGGGCAAAGGCATGTTGAACACAATTTCGTCTGGATAAATGTGAGTTTATCCACTTTGGTAGCAAAAATAGAAAGTCAGGTTATTATTTGAATGGCTGTGAATTAAAGAGTGGAGTTCAACAAGATCTGGATATTCTTGTGCACCAGATGCTAAAGTAAGCGTCCAGGTGCAGCGAAAAATAAAGAAGGACAACGCTGTGTTGGCCTCCATTAGCAAGAGGATTTGAGTACGGGAACAAGGATGTTTTGCTGCAGTTGTACAGGGCATTGCTGAGACTACACTGAGAATATTGTGTGCAGTTTTGGTCTGCTTATCTGAGGAAGGATGCTCTTGCTATAGAGTGAGTGCAAGGAGGAAATCCTTCAAGGAGGAGATACAAATTTTTCCAGTCTATCTGGAACCCTCTCTGATGTCATCACTACCTTTTTGAAGCTAGTGGCCAAATTTGAACACCATGCTCTCGTTGAGGCCAAGCCAGTGTTTTATTTAGGAGTATCATAATTTCATTTTATATACTCTGTCTCAATAAAGCTCAGGACTTTGCATGCTTTATTAACTGCTTTTCAGTGATTTATACAGATATACCCTCAGTGCCTCTACTCCTGCATCCCTTTTAAAAACTACTTTGTGGTGTAAGGTGTGTGATTTATCTATATTTTAATATTGTTTACTTTGGAGTCTGGATTTGAGCAGGTGGCATGAGATTTTGATCTGATGTCTGAAAGAGTTTAGTGATTTTAACTTCTCGATTGTTAGCATGGTTTTTGTTACTTTCTAAATTACCTTCTCTTTTTACTTATTTTAATCCGTTTTGAATACTTGATTTTTAATTCGATCACTTTTGTTTCCTATCTGCAGACTATTCTGAGGTCTCTTCACTTGCCTAAGAATAATAGCCTTTACGTCCTCACACCTGACATAGCCCAACCAGGGTCAGATGCGCCAGCCACAAGTCAATCGAGGTAAGCTATCAAGATGTTTTTTTCCATATTTTGTGTAAGTACTGTGCCTGATAACTTTTCTTCAGCATTGATTTGCTTGACTGTATTTTGTTGTTGTGTGGTTGCCTGGAGGGGGAGTGTAACAACCAAGCCAGAACACATCTTTAAATATCCATGTGATAATATATTGTGAATAATAGCAAATTCAATTCTTTGTAACTGCCAAGAATCAGAAAGAAAAGCAGGTCTTGTATTTAGAAACTTTTGAAGGTGTATTTTCAGGGGGATCTCCCATTTGTCTGTCAGAATGCTGGGTTTTAGAGCCACGGAAACCCTGGAAAATCTTCATTATGACTGTTTATGCTGTTTTTCCAGGGTTTCCGTAGGTCTTCTAGCAAAATTATGGCGGACGAGCAGGAGAACCATTGCAGAAATTCAGCCCTATTGAATCTAAATGGAAAGGAGGTCTACAGCTATGCTGTAAGATTACCTTGTCTAATGTGATTTTAAAATTAGTGTATCAGGTCTCAGAAATGAACAATATATTTTGTCAGATATATATTGGCACTTGTAAATCTTTCAAATAAGTTGACGTCATCTATGAATTAGTAGAATTGAAATACGAAGATAAAACTAAGTACAAAGATAAAACTCTCAGAATTGCACATTACTTCATTTGAGAAATGCACAGCATCTGAAAAGAGGGTATTGTGCAGTTAGACTAAAAAATTTTCAGATTGTACTGGTTAATGTTACATCCAGATTCAGCTGTTAATTATTTTGGCTTGAAACAAATGATTGTTATACCATTGTATCATTGCACCAAAGAAATGCATCTGTGTTTCCTGAAGAATGAGAGTCTGGTGCAGACCTCTTGAAGAATTTTAATCTTCGGAATACACTGACAATCAATTAGAAAATGTTTAAAAAAATGACCAGCCGTCAATTATTAATTGAGGTACAGTTATTTTTAAAGTAAGTAATTATACAGAGTTTTTCACAATGTTCCGACAAATTCGTACTCTTCAGTAAAATCTTGCAAGTGGTGGTGTTTGGATGAGATTTTCATTGAGATGTTGCACAGCACCATGTCATGGCAACTAAAGTGGAACTTTACAGTGATAGTAGAAACTGTCGATGCTGGAGAACCTGAGGTAACACGGTGTGAAGCTGCATCAGTCTAAGCAGCATCACAGGAGCAGGAAAGTTTGACGTTTCGGGTTGAGACCCTTCTTCAGAAAAATAATTTTTCTGAAGGGTCTCGACCTGAAACGTCAAACTTTCCTGCTCCTCTGATGCTTGGCCTACTGTGTACATCCAGCTTCACACTGTGTTATCTCTGGAACTTTATAATGTTTTGATGCTGCATTTTGACACTATGCTTGGAATCAACCAGGCCGGGACCGTTGCAAATAGTTTGTAATAGTGATTATGCTTTGTAATACTATGGTAACAGATATTCTACATCAGTCTTCACGATAGAGGATGCAAGTAACATCCCAGCCATCAATCTGGAAATGGAAGACAGGCCAAAAAATTGCAAGAAAATTACCAATCACCAGGGATGTGATATTGGGCAAATTGTTGTAGCTGTGAGCTGCAAGACCTCAAGCCCTGACTGACTTCATCCTAGGGTTTTGAAAAAAGTGTTTCATGCAATAGTTGATGCATGTTTTAATTTCCAAATCTCGGGGATTTTAGAAAAGGTTCCATTATATATGAAAATGGTGTATACAATGCCCTTTTTCAAAAAGGAAAGTATGCAGAAAGTGAGAACTGATAATGAAAGAGATACAGCACAAGCACATGTTCTTTCAAAGGACATTGCATTGTGTGTTAAAATATTTAGTTTGTAGTCTATACATGTGCACTACATCACAAGTCAGACTGATGATTCTAATCACGGTACTTGTTTCAGTTCAACAATAGGAGACAGCCATTCTCTGATGCATTGGTCAAAGCATTGTTCTGAGAAATCAGAGTAACTTGCCCAATTTTAAAATTTAAACAAGGCTTGGCTGTTAACTATCAGTCATTATTAATGAGTGTGCTTCTACCAATCAGTCACCTTTCTCTTCTCAAACAGCATAAATATTAGTTTCATCTTTACTGGTATTCTGCAAATTCAAGATGAATACAAGAAGAAAAGGATTGACAAATCTCAGTAATATAAAAAAAAATTGTTGATAAACAAAGAGCAAAGCCACAAAATTTAAACTGAACTGAGAACAGTTTCGACAACGTGAATCGGAAGTAGTTGAGAGATAGGCATCAATAGATTTTAATTTGTGATTTTGATTTAGTAAGAAATATTTTCTTAGCAGCTAAATTTATTGAAGAAGTAGTTGAAATATATTCTGTATCGTTTGAAGAAGTTGCTGTATGTTTCAATGGCCTAGAGAATTGGGAACCAAGTGGTGGAGGTCATTTAGCTGTTCTAGTTGAACAGTCCAAAGTTATAACATGATTAAGACTGCTGTGCGTAATACATTTGAGTTAATTCCAAAAGCTTGCAAACAAAAGTTTAGAAATCAGAGCAAGAGTCAGAATCAGAGATACAGCATGGAGCTGGAAGAAACAGCAGGCCAAGCAGCATCAGAGGAGCAGGAAAGTTGGCAGTTTGGGTTGGGACCCTTCTTCAGAAAAACTTCTTCCAATTCATATTTTTGAAACTGTTCTCGGTTCAGTTCAAGTTTTCTGAAGATGGGTCCTGATCTGAAATGTCAACTTTCCTGCTCCTCTGCTGCCTCATCTGCTACGTTCTTCCAGCTTCATACTGTGTTAACTCCAGCTCCAGCATCTGCAGTTATTGCTATCTGTGAGAGATGGAATCAGACCTTTTTTGGAATTTGTTTATCTTACAAGAAGTTGAATTTGATTGAAGGTATGGGGCTATGCAACTTGAGCAAGATTTTGGAAATTTCAGAGAGGTGCTTTCAATGGAAAAACTTCAAAAGCAGTCATCCCTTTCCTCCACCTAGAATTGTGAGGTTTCTGAGATCAGAGAAGTTGCTGTTTTGGCTGATGGATGCAATCTGACCCAAAAACACAACTGTCAGTAAACCTTTGTAAACAGAAAAACTGGGGAGATAGTGAACAGAACAGAAATCTTGATGAGGGGGAAATCTGAAATGAAGTGGCAAATGCTTCTCAGAGTGATTAAAAACACAATGTGGGAGATATACATTGTTCTCAGGAACCAACATGCTATTTTTGCTGTAAGACAGCATATGCAAAAACAAATTGATAGGAATTAGAAGCTAAATTGGATTTGTAACCATGCCTGGTGCTGCTTTTTTTCAAGAAAATGCTGTACCAGCAAGTGAAATCCGTGACAAATCAATACAGTTGTGATGTGGTGCTGCCGACAGTCTAGGTTTAATTCCTGTGCCAACTGAGGTTACATGAAGGGTTAATTTAAAGTCACATGCCTTCTTCATGTCACTCTTTACCCGAGCCATGATGATCCCTGTGTTAAACTCACCACTAGTCATCTCTGTCAAATGAGAGAGTAACTTATGTCCTCTGGGACAATGGCAAGTTCTACTCTAATTCATTTCAATATATTTACGGTGTGTGGCTATTGGAACATAAAAGGCTATGGGAATTTTATAAACGAGGGTGTTGGAGACCAAAAAAATGGCCATTAACCTTCAAGAGGAGGGAGGTTGTGGTATACTGTTCATGCCACAGGGCTCATAATCAAGATCCCTGAGCTAATAATGATGAAATATGAGTTTGAATCCCATCATGTTGAAATTTAAACTAATATCTAGAATTGAAAATTAAATCAGGTTAATGGCAATCATGTAAGCATTGCCAGTCATTGTAAAATCCTATCTGATTCACCAGTGTCCTTGAAGGAAATGAATCTGCTGACTTTACCTAGTCCAGTTGCATGACTCCAATCACACAACAATATAATTGACTCTTAACTGACCTCTGAAATGGCCTTGGAAGCTAATTAGTTAAAGGGCAATTAGGATTGGCAACAATGTTGGCCTTGCTGGTGACACCCAGCCCCTGGAAGAATAAGAAAAGATACAGGATAAACTGTCTGTTTGGAGTTTACACATTCTCCCTGTGTCTGCTTGGGTTTCCTCCGTGTGCACTGGTTTCCTCCTAGTCTGAAGATGTGCAGGTTAGTTGGAATGGCCATGCTAAATTGCCTATCGCATCCAGAGAAGTGCAGGCTAGGCAGATTAGCCATGGGCAATGCCGGGTGATGGCAGAGAATGTGCGTCTGGGTGGTATGCTATTTGGCGGGTTGGTGTAGTCTCAATGGGTTGATTGGCCTGCTTTCCCACTGTCGGGGTTCTGTGATTCTAGGGTTGACTCATTTTCTCATGTTAGTGTAAGATTCTATTTCTATTTTGGACATACTTGCTAATTAAAAGTATATTAATACCAGTTATTGGGAATTGTTTACCTATTCTGTTGTGCAGCTTTATTTAGTGGTTCTTTGGTGGGAGTGGTGTCAGAATTAATGATGTTGAATTTATTTTAGGAAATCTAGCTGGAGGCCATGTTTGACTTCAAGACATTCCACAAAATCCATTGAAGTTGTTGAAGATAAAGATATTTAATCAAGCTCGATAGACTTGGAAAAAGCCATGTTTATCTCTGAATCTGTTGTAAAGATCAATGGTTTGACTTGAGAGGTTTATAAACAAAACTCTGACTTCCGAGATTAAAAAGGCAGTGAAACATCAGGTTGATGACAGAGTTAAAAATAGCTGGACATGAATTTAAGTGGTCCAAGTTAAATTTGCTGGCAGCACTTCGAAGGCACAGGTGTCAGAGCAGACCGTGTCAGCAGTACTCTAGGTTAATAGAGAAACAAAGGGTTATAGTGATTGTTAAACTGAAACAGTTTGTCTGTGACTTGCTGAGGAACGACAAGGACAAGATTTGATTCTGGAAAGTGACTTATAACTTCAGAATGAAGAAGCTGTTGCTGTTGCAAAAGAGTATTCAAACAATGTTTGTTCTAAATGGGGGGGAAAGAAAATGTTGAAAGTTCTTTTCTAGCCAGTTAACAGATTATCAGAGATAATGGGAACTGCAGATGCTGGAAAATCCAAGATAACAGAAGTGTGGGGCTGGATGAACACAGCAGGCCAAGCAGCATCTTAGGACCTTGCTTGGCCTGCTGTGTTCATCCAGCCCCACACTTTATTATAACAATAACAGATTATCAGGATGACTTTGGCTGATCATTGTTGTGTTCTGAAGGTGATTGTTAAAGCAGTAAAGGAGAATTTTAATTCCATATTTCAAGAGAAGAATGATTCAGCTGTTTGACTGGGCAAGAAAAAAAGCTTAGATATGTAAGAGAATGGTGACCTGCAGTTAAACCGTGAACAAAGTAGTTCTTGGGCTGTATTGAACAGTTATGTCGACAATGTTTCAGAGATAGTAGGAACTGCAGATGCTGGAGAATCTGAGATAACAAGGTGTAGAGCTGGATGAACACTGCAGGCTAAGCAGCGTCAGAGGAGCAGGAAGGCTGACATTTCGGGCCTAGACCCAAGAAGGATCTAGGCCCAAAACATTAGCCTTCCTGCTCCTCTGATGTTGCTTGGCCTGCTGAGTTCATCCAGCTCTACACCTTCTTATGTTAACAATGTACTGTGGGCTTCTAAAGAAGAACAAGAAGGATTGACTGAATCCACATGAGAAGAGTTGTGACAAAATTTTCTGAAGATGGATCTGGGTCCGAAATGTCAGCTTTTCTGCTCCTCTGATGCTGTTTGGCTTGCTGTGTTCATCCAGCTCTACACCTTTGTTATCTCTGTGACAAAATTTTGCTTGGATTTACAACAAACATTAAACCAACTCCCAAAATAGCAGAGATTATCGGTAAGTTGCAATGTGGTGAAAATGTGAAAAAGTTAGCCAGATTGAATGAATTATGCCAGTTTTTAAGCATGCACAAATATATAAGATCTTCAAAATCTCTCACAACACATAATTTCTCTTTTATATGAGAAGTAAAATATTAAAGACCTTCTACCTTTTTAAGTTGGATTTTACACTTTAAAGTTACATGTGATTGGTCATGATGCAATATTTCAAGTAAGAATGTTGATCTTTTAAAGACTATATCTTTTCATTTTTTATTTTTGATTGTGAACTGAGATGGGAAAATGACTGTTTTGAATAGAAAATAGAAAAGTACAACACAGTACAGGCCCTTCGGCTCACGATGTGCCGTGGAATAATCCTAATCCAAAAATAAAATAACCTAACCTACATTCCCCTCAATTCACTGCTGTCCATGTGCATGTCCAGCAGCTGCTTAAATGTCACTAATGACTCTGCTTCCATGACTACCACTGGCAAAGTATTCCACGCGCTCTCAACTCTCTGGGCACTGGGTGAAGAACCTCTGTCTGACGTCTCCTCTATAGCTTCCTGATAACACCTTAAAACGATGACCGCTCGCGGCAGTCAATCCTGCCCTGGGGAAAAGTCTCTGGCTGCCGACTCTATCCATGCCCCTCATTACCTCGTACACCTCGATCAGGTCACCTCTCTTCCTCCTCTCCAGAGAGAAGAGTCCGAGCTCAGTCAACCTCTCCTCGTAAGACAAGCCCTCCAGTCCAGGCAGCATCCTGGTAAACCTCCTTTGCACCCTCTCCAAAGCCTCCACATTTTTTCTATAATAGGGTGACCAGAACTGGACACAGTATTCCAAGTGTGGTCTCACCAGGGTATTGTAGAGCTGCCACATAACTTTGCAGCTTTTAAACTCGATCCTCCTGTTAATGAAAGCCAAAACACCATATGTTTCCTTAACAACCTTGTCCACCTGGGTGGCATCTTTGAGGGAGCTCTGCTCTTGAACACCAAGATCCCGCTGATCCTCCACACTGCTGAGAATCCTGTCTTTAATCCTATATTCAGCATTTAAGTTC
Source organism: Stegostoma tigrinum (assembly GCF_030684315.1). Taxonomy (NCBI): domain Eukaryota; kingdom Metazoa; phylum Chordata; class Chondrichthyes; order Orectolobiformes; family Stegostomatidae; genus Stegostoma; species Stegostoma tigrinum. Next base: position 62,535,208 of record NC_081361.1, on the reverse strand, counting down.
AACCTTCCAAAATGCATCACTTTGCATTTATCCAGGTTGAACTCGATCTGCCATTTTTCAGCCCAGCTCTGCATACTGTCAACATCTCGCTGAAGCCTGCAATAGCCCTCGATACTATCAACGGCACCTCCAACCTTTGTTTCATCGGCAAACATACTAATCCACCCCTCAACCTCCTCATCCAAGTCACTTATAAAAACTGCAAAGAGCAGAGGCCCAAGAACAGAGCCCTGCGGGATGCCACTCAACACTGACCTCCAGGCAGAATACTTACCATGTACAACCATTTTCTGCCTCCTCTCAGCCAGCCAACTCTGAATCCAGACAGCCAAATCACCCTGTATACCATACCTCCTGACTTATTAAGGATTGTGTCGGGCATTGCTGCATTTTTAAATGTAAAGTTCCAGTACTTATTGTATGTGTTGTTCACCCAGTGGTAGAAGTTTAGTTGCGGATGAATGAGAGCCAGGAAGTATGTATAAAATGAGATTCAGCCAGAAACAAGTAATTGATTGGTCTGAGATAAGACAGTGTGGAGCTGGAGGAATGCAGCAGGACAGGTCGAATCAGAAGAGCAGGCAAGTTGACGTTTTGGGTCGGGACCCTTCTTCAGAAATGGGGAGGAGGAAATGAGCTCGGAAATAAAAGCAGAGAGGAGCGGTGGGGCTGAGGAAGGTAGTTGGGATAGTGATAGGTGAGTGGTGGAGATTGGTCATTGGGGTGGGAGAGAACACGGACAGGTTGTCAAGTCAAGGAGGCAGAGATGAGAGGGACATGGGATGAGGCCAGGGGTGGGGAAATTTTTAAAACTGGAGAATTCCCTGTTTAGGCCATTGGGCTGTAGGCTCCTGAGGTGGAATATGAGGTGCTGCTCCTTCAGTTTGCTGGTGCTATCATTGTGACACTAAAGGAGGCCCAAGATGGACATGTCACTCAGGGAGTGGGAGATGGAGAGGGAGTTAAAATGGTTGGTGACTGGAAGGTATTGTCGTTTGTCGCGTGTAGAGCTCAGATGCTGTACAAAATGGTCCCTGAGCCTCCTCTTGGCCTCCCTGATGTAAAGGAGGCCACATTGGGAGCAGCAGATACAACAGACCAAGGTGACAGATGTGCAGGTGAATCCCTGTCTAATGTGGAAGGTTTATTTTGTGCTTTGAGTGGAGGTGATGGGGGAGGTGTAGGGGCAGGTGTAGCGCTTCCTGCGGTTGCAGGGAAAAGTGCCGGGGGTGGTGGGATTAGTGGGTGGCGTGGAACAGATGAAGGAGCCGTGGAGAGAGTGACCCCTACGGAAGGCAGATTGGGGTAAACGGAGAAATATCTCATTGGTTGTGGGGTCGGATTGTACGTGGTGGAAGTGGCAGAGAATGATATGTTGGATGTGGATGTTGGTGGGGTGATATGTGAGGACAAGGAGGATTCTGTCTTTATTTTTGTTGTGGGGAGGGGTTGTGAGGGCTGAAGTGCGGGGAATGCAAGAGATATGGTTGAGCGCATTTTCGAATACTGTAGGGGATAAATTGCAGAAGATGATCATTGTTGACAACTGAAGATTTGTGCCTGCCAACAATGATGTGATTGGCTCCCAGGCAACTATCAGATTGGAATATCAGATCACACTATCATCTAAATGGCAACAAGCAGCAACTATCAGATTACCAGAAAGCAAAGTGCTTCCTTTTCCAAGCAGTAAAAAGCATCTAAAGTCTGAAGAAAGCCAGTTTATCTTCCCTCACCAGTTGTTTTTAGCTAAAAAGTCAGAGACTTTAACTTGTGAAACTTGCTCTGTGAATCCTGCAAAACAATGAAAGTACAATTTCAGAGTGACCTCAGTCCGAGGCAAGAAGACTGTGAAGGCGTTGAGAATTTAGCAGGAACGGTAGTTTATTCAAGCAGTAATCAATTACATCAAGGAAACAAGTTCTTAAATGGTCACACAGGGCAATCGAACTAGCTCTACAGAATAGCTGCACAACACTATTTTATACTTTGTTGCACTATAATTGTGTAATTCTACAAACTTACTCAGATTGATTAGATCTGTTAGATCAATTAACTAAGCAGTAATTACATAGTCTGTAAATCAATTCACTAGTCAGTCAGTCAGTCACATCAAGTCTGCAAATTAATTACATCAAATTCATAATTCAACTAACTAGGCATGTGGGTTACATCAAATCATTGTCTATTACGTACGTACTCATGGGATTCAAACACATGCTGCCCGTTCGCTTATGTGGTCACTTGCTCATCTTGTAACCTTTGCCCCTGAATATCCTGTGGTCTGCTTAGGTTTTGCCCTGCTCACCCATATCAGTTAGCAATTAACAAGGCTTTTGTGGTCTGGGTAGCATGTCTTTAGTATTGCAAGGTCTGCATTTCTCTTTTTTTCCATGAAACTGGGGGTCCTGAGAAAGGGTCACTGGAAGCAAAACATTAACGCTTTTTTTTCCTTCACAGATGTTGCCAGACCTGCTGAGCTTTTCCAGCAACTTGTTCCTGATTTACATCATTTGCAGTTCTCTCTATTTTCATACAGGCTTGATATACTTTCTGGTATTCTCTAACTTTTTAAAAAAAAACAGGTCCCACACACCTCAATGAGGGCAGTTGAACTGCCATCTGAGTTTTTCCTCCACCCATAACAACAATGTTGCTTCCTGGTCTATCTGAGTACCTATGTAGAGGGAGTTTTATAAGGCAGTTAGAGCTTCAGCTAGCTGTATTACGTGCTGATGGTTTACAATTGTTTACCTGTAGCTATAGCTTATTTATATGTAATAAATACTCGTTCTTCTAAAGTAAAAAAAGACCTAGCCCCTGCTTTCTGGCAACATTGATCTAAAAAGGCAGGTAAACTAGAAATTTTTGCATACATTTGCAAAATATCTAACTTTGTGAAGACTCCTTGTAAAGCGCAGCTTGATTTCCAGTGTGCTATCCGAATGAGACATAACAGTATGGATGTAGGAACAAATTACTGCAGATGCTAGAATCTATCCCAGAAACAACAAATGCTGCAGATCACATTATGCTGAAGGTCATCCAGACTCAAAATGTTTCCAGATTCTCTCTCCATAAATGCTTGTCTGACCTGCTGTGATTGCCAGAATTGTTGTTTTCATGACAGAATGGATTATCTCTTGGGATGACTTGGGACAAAGAAGAAAAACTTGATAATTATATCATATGCAATAGGTTTCTTGTTAAAATGCTATAATTCTTGAATTTTTGACTAGTTATTTTTTGAAAACTTAGGACTTCGTAAGCAAAAGTGGTGAGGTTATGGGCTAAGATTGAGATGTGGAAATATGATGTTCTGGCTGGAACTGAGACCTGCCACAAAGAAGGTCATGACTGGATGTTAATTTTCCTGGATACAAATTCTTTTTGACAAGAAGGAAAGGAGGATTTATTATTTAAAGAGAGCATTGCTTTGCAGTGCTGGAGACAGAGGATGTCTTGGAGGTTATCAAATTGGTTAAAGAGATGGAATAAAACTGATACAGTTATTCGTTTGGGTGCATTTGAAAAAAACAAGAACTCTTTGGAAAGATGGAAAGAAAACAGTTTTCAAGGATGTTACAGGGAGAGGCAAGAATTATAGTGGGGGACTTCACCAATTATGAGTATTGACTGGGATGGTAACAATGTAATGGGCAACAAGAGGTAAGAGCTCTGGTTTTTTTTTAAACAGCAGTAAATATCCAGCCCATGAGGAGGGTAGAGCTCTGTTCAATCTGGTTTTGGGAATGAGGTGCATTAGCTGCTTGTGGGAGAATATTGAGAGTATAGTGATTGCTGTACTACAAAGTTGAGGCTGACTATGGAATAGGGCAAAAAAAAATCTAGAATCAGAGCAGACTGGCTGGAAAGCCAACTTCAATGGGATAAGTGTCAACTAATTCTCGGTCAATGGCACTCAACACTGTCAAGGACAGAGCAGACTGCTTGATTGGTACCCCACCCATCACCTTCAACATTCACTCCCTTCACCACTGACACATGGTGGCACCAGTGTGTACTATCTACAAAATGGTTATTGTTGTATTCTCTCCTTGGGATGATCATGCTTGTGTGGCTTGACTGTTATGGCTACTTGTCAGCAAAAACCTGAATATCATCCTGGTCTTGCTACATTTGGATATGAACTACGTCAGTACCTGACGAGTTACAAATTTTACTGAACCTCATGCAGTCATCAGCGAGCATCCCCATTTCTGGCATTATGGTGGATGCAAAGAATGGAGGACGAGTTTATGGTCTGAGGCTGCTGAACCCAATGTTCAATCCACAAGACTTTAGTGTATAAATAGAAAATCAGGTGCTCTTCTACCAGTTTTCTTTTGAGCTTCATTGGAACACTGCAGCAGGCCTAAGACACACATGCAACTAGGGCAGGACGGTGGTTTGAAATTAGAAGTGACTGGAAAGATGAAATAATGTTTATGAACTGGGTGGAGGTGTTCCAGCCAGTCTTTTCACATTTGCATTTGGCATCCCATGTGAATCTGAAACTGCATTTATAAGCAGTAGATTCGATCCACTTGGTTGAAAGAACTGAAAATAAATTTCTTCACCTAGAATGGGCTTTTAAAGTCTTAAACATTGAGGAGGTAACATGTAAAGGGCACGTGTTGTAACTTCTACCACTTAATGGAAATTGGCTTTTGTGGATGTTAGACTGACGTTAGGGTTGACAGAGGATTGGATAACACTGTTGAGGAAGGAGTGGTCTCTACTGAGTGCTTATAGTGGTTGAGTGAGGAAGATGTGTTTGATGGCATCATGCTGGAGTTAGCAAAAGAAAAGGCAGTGGAGGCTAGTGGCATGCAAAATTAGAACAATAGAAATAGGAACAGAATTGGGCCATTTGGCCCATTTGAGTCTTCTCGACCATTCGATCAGGGCTGAGGTTTTTCTCAAACCATTCCCTGGCCTCCCAGTCACCCTTGATCCCCTTACCAGTCAAGAAGCTACCTATCTTTATCTTAAATACACTCAATGACTTGGCCTCCACAGCTATCTGTGGCAGTGAGTTCCATAGGATGCATAACTTTGGATATTTAGTTTCCAGCCCCCAATCCTCTTGCAGCCACATCATACCTGCCAGCTTTTATCTGCACTACAAGTTCATTTACGTTGTTGCATACATTTAAGTGCAATACCACCAGTCATGCATTGACTGTCCCCCCTTCTCGGGGATTTCCCCTTACCTGCTGTGACTGAAGTTAGATTTCAGATCCTTTTCATACTGTCTATCCTTTTACTATTGTTCTGGGAAGTTTAATCTCTGTTGAGCCTTACCTCCCTGTTTAACTTCTTTAATAGTTTTCCTTGCAACCAAACCCCCATTCACTTTTGAATTAAAGCCCTTTCCACACCCTTTGTTATTCCATTCTCCAGGATTCTACTCCCAGCATAATTCAGGTGGACCCTGTTCTATCAGAACAGCTCCATCTTTCCCCAGTACTTTCGCCCATGTCCCATGAATTCAAACCTATTTCACAGTTGGGTTTAAAATAATTTGTGTTTAAAGCATCATGGGGAAGCTAGCACAGAGCGATTAAGATGATAAAAGTGGGAGAATTGAATGGAGTCTTTACAGGGAGCAGCATATGAGGAACCCAAGAAGAATTCAAGCAAGGAATTTTTTACATTCCCCAGAAAGGTGTGAAGCAAATCAAGACTCACGTGTGTACCTATAGCTGCATGCTTTATTTGGAGACAATGTGACCATTTAAAGAAAAAGCTGTTCAAGGTAAAAGTTAGCTCAGTCAGCTGGAGGAGGGTGGTGATGACTGGAGGACTGTTCCGGCTTCCACTTTAGGAAGAAGTGAAAAGAGCTGTCAGACAATCCTTTTGGGAAATAGAGGCATGGAGTAATTGTGTTACTGAGTGAAGAAGAGGCAGTTAGGGCCAGGAAACTGAAAATTATTGTACTGAAGAAGGGCATCAGAAGAATCGTAAATGCATTTGGGAAGGGACTGTTCAATGAAGAAAAATAATCAAGATAGGAAGAAGTAAGCTCAGTGGGGCAGGAACAAGCTGAAACAGTGGGTCTTCCAATGCGATTATGCTTGTGGGTTTGAGAAGAAATGAGAAGAAGGCTGTGTGGCATTGTGGGATGTAAGGTGGAAAATGTGGACAGAAGATCTCCAAAGGAAATGAGATCATTGGCAGACCTCAAAGTAGTGGCTTAATGTTCAGTAATGGCCGATGTTCTGAGGAAGAGGAGTTTGCTGTGGTCAGAACTCCTGCCTGAACCGGTGGCCATGGTGAAGAGTGCTGTGTCCTGAAAGGCTTCAAAATGGTCGCTTAATGAAGTCACCAAGAAACTGCCCAAGAAGTGGGGAAGACTAAGAAACAGAGCTGTTTGACCTGCGTGTACTGGCTGCTGATCCAGGTCCGTCCTTCCACCAGAATTGTGTTCAAGGTCTCAAATGTCATGAACTCCGTTGTCATCGACAGTTTCGAGTGCATTGTCTCTGAGGCTTCATACCTGATTCATCGTGACAAGCACCAGACTGCTGCCAGACAAACTAACTAAACATGCCTTCTCCAAAGACTTGAAAGTAGTTGCCAAATATACCAGCCATGTTTTGGTCAGTCACGCCAATAAAAGTAATCCAGGGAAGGTGGGGAAATGTTTGAGA